>NC_053028.1:339683571-339799211 GCF_003073215.2 Triticum urartu
GATTCGTCGCATACCCATCGGGGAACATCCACTGCATTTTCACCCACGAGATAATTTCCCTCATAGATGGCCTTCCAAGATTGAACCATGCCTTTGGCTTTGCCCAGTTCTGCTTTCCTTTCAGTGGTTGCATGTTTTGTAACGGTCTATCACATGGCGCCTCCTGATCGACTCTAGCCTTAGTATTATCCTTTGACTTCCCCTCTATGCCGAACAATGTACCAAAAATTGCCTCAGCGATATTCTTTCCAGTGTGCATCATGTCGATGTTGTGTGGGCAAAGGAGGTCTTTAAAGTAAGGCAGACCCACAAGCATGTCTTGTGAGTCCAAGCGTGTTTCGAATTATACCCCTTGAAATACCCTAGACACTCTAGATCTGGCTCGAGAGCGTTTAACTGATCCAGGGTCTCTTGGCCTGTCAACGCAGGTAGTTGATTGCTCTCTCACTATAGCGCCAGAAAAGCTCATGTCTGCTAGGACTATGTTGGAATTTCCCCAAAGAGGAAGGGATGATGCAGCACAGCGACGGTAGGTATTTCCCTCAGTGAAGAAACCAAGGTTATCGAACCAGTAGGAGAACCAAGCAACACAACGTAAACAACACCTGCACACAAATAACAACACCTCGCAACCCGACGTGTTAAAGGGGTTGCCAATCCCTTTCAGGTAACGATGCCAGAAATTTGTAGTAGATTAAAATAATAGATCGCAAATAAAATAAAGTGCAGCAAAGAGTTTTTTGTATTTTGGTTTAATAGATCTGAATAAAAATGCAAAGGAAAAGTAGATCGCAAGCAAATATATGAGGAAGAAGACCCGGGGGCCGTAGGTTTCACTAGTGGTTTCTCTCGAGAAAGATAGCAAACGGTGGGTAAACAAATTACTGTTGGGAAATTGATAGAACCTCAAATAATTATGACGATATCTAGGCAATGATCATTACATAGGCATCACGTACAAGATTAGTAGACTGACTCCTGCCTGCTTCTACTACTATTACTCCACACATCGACCGCTATCCAGCATGCATCTAGTGTATTAAGTTCATGGAAAAACGGGGTAATACAATAAGAATGATGACATGATGTAGACAAGATCCGTTTATCTATTGCATAGATATATATCCCATCTTTTTATCCTTAGTAGCAACCATACATACGTGTCGGTTCCCTTTCTGACACTGGGATCAAGCACCGTAAGATTGAACCCACTACCGGGCACCTCTTCCCATTGCAAGATAAATAGATCAAGTTTGCCAAACAAAACCCAAATATCGGAGAAGAAATACGAGGCTATAAGTGATCATGCATATAAGAGATCAAAGAAACTCAAATAACTTTCATGGATATAAAAAGATATGACTGGTCATAAACTCAAAGTTCATCAGATCCCAACAAACACACCGCAAAAAGAGTTACATCATATGGATCTCCAAGAGACCATTGTATTGAGAATCAAGAGAGAGAGATGAATCCATCTAGCTACTAACTACGGACCCAAAGGTCTACAAAGAACTACTTACGCATCATCGGAGAGGCACCAATAGAGGTGGTGAACCCCATCCGAGATGGTGTCTAGATTGGATCAGGTGGTTCTGGACTCTGCTGTGGCTGGATGAATATTTCGTTGACTCCCCTAGGGTTCTGGGATTTTTGAGGTATTTATAGAGCAAAGAGGCAGTCCGGGGGGCACCCGAGGTGGGCACAACCCACCAGGGCACTCCTGGGCCTCCTGGCGCACCTTGGTGGGTTGTCCCCTCCTCGGGACTCCCCCAGGTGCAACCAGGGCCCAACATGTTCCTTCTGGTCCATAAAAAATCTCTGTAAAGTTTCCTGGCATTTGGACTCCGTCTGATATTGATTTTCTGCGATGTAAAAAACACGGAAAAAATAGGAACTGGCACTTGGCACTATGTCAATAGGTTAGTACCAAAAATGATATAAAATAATTATAAAACATCCAAGATTGATAATAAAACAGCATGGAACAGTCGAAAATTATAGAAATGTTGGAGACATATCAGCATCCCCAAGCTTAACTCCTACTCGTCCTCGAGTAGGTAAGTGGTAAAAACAGAATTTTTGATGTGGAGTGTTATTTAACATGTCATATCACATTCTTTTCTTTATAGCATGGACATTTGGACTTTTTATGTGATTCAAAGCAATAGTCTAGTGTCGACATAATAATTTAGATACTCGAGCATATCAACAAGCAACCATGTCTTTCAAAATATCAATGCTAAAATAAGTTAACCCTACAAAATCATATAATCTTGTCATGCTCTGTCTTCTTAACACAAAGTATTTATCATGCACAACCCCGATGACAAGCCGAGCAATTAGTTCATACTTTTTAACGCGCTTCATCTTTTTGAACTCTTACGCAATACATGAGCGCAAGCCATGGATATAGCACTACGGGTGGAATATAGTATGATGATAGGGGTAAATATAGAGAAGACAAAACGGTAAGAAAGTCTCATATCGATGTGGCTAACCAACGGGTCATGGAGATGCCCATCAATCGATATCAATGTGAGGAGTAGGGATTGCCATGCAATGAATGCACTAAGAGCTATAAGTGTATGAAAGCTCAATATGAAAACTAAGTGGGTGTGCATCTAATCCTATAATGAAAAATTCCCACTAGTATATGAAAGTGACAACGTAGGAGACTCTCCATATGAAAAACATGGTGCTACTTTGAAGCACAAGTGTGGTAAAGGATACTAACAATGCCCCTTCTCTCTTTGTTTATTATTACTTTTTCTTTTTCTTTTTTTTTCTCTTTTTTTCTTTTTTTCTCTCATTGTCTGGAGTCTCATCCCGACTTGTGGGGGAATCATAGTCTCCATCATCCTTTCCTCACCGGGGCACTATTGGATGTGGGGTTCCGGCAAACCCTTAAGGTTCGAACATTGGGGTGCGTGCGAAGTCTTTCCTTCCTACCAATCTACGCCCTAGCTCACTAAGATCTCGCGGACGAACTCGCAACACAGAAAGGCACAAGATATATACTGGTTCGGGCCACCGTTGTGGTGTAATACCCTACTCCAGTGTAGTGGTGGTGGATTGCCTCTAGGGGTGATGATGCACAGTACAAGCGAAGAACAGCCTCCTGAGGTTGAGGTGTTCTTTGAGCTCGGGCCCATGGTGCGCTCGGGCTTGGCTTCGCGGCGAAGCCAAGGGCCAAGTACGGAGCACTGCGGGGCCCAAAAGCCTGCGGCCTCGGTTGGCGTGTGGCAGTTGATTGGACGTGGGCGTCTCCGCTTCCCCATGCTGCCTCGGCAACTGCTTGACCTGACAAAAAGGCTGGCGCAGGCAGGACTTGCCTTTGTTGCTTCTTCCTTGCCTCGCTCTAGATCCCCTTTATTGCTCTTCGCCGCCGCTACCTCCAGATCTGCCCCAGCCTTGCTCTGCATCTGCCGCTCATGGCGCCGCGCAAGGTCAAGATTCCCTTGGCACCGGCTTGGTATGAGCCCGCTCTCGAGGCGCCCACCGTCAGGGAGAAGAGCCTCGCCTCCGTGCGCCTGCTGACATCCGGGGAGAGCAACGAGTGGGGGAAGACGGAGCTCTGGCTTGCGTCCGACGAGCCGGAGCCTGAGGGGAGCACCTTCTTCTCGAGCAATGCTACCTCTTGAGCACTGTGTTGGATTTCCCCGAAGAGGAAAGGATGATGCGGCAAAGTAGCGTAAGTATTTCCCTCGGTTTTTGAGAAACAAGGTATCAATCCAATAGGAGGCTGCACACAAGTCCCTAGTACCCGCACAAAACAAATAACTCCTCGCAACCAACGCGATAAGGGGTTGTCAATCCCTTCAGGTCACTTACGGGAGTGAGATCTGATAGATATGATAAGATAATATTTTTGGTATTTTTATGATAAAGATGCAAAGTAAAATAAAAGCAAAGTAAAAAAGCAAAGGAAATAACTAAGTATTGGAAGATTAATATGATGAAGATAGACCCGGGGGCCATAGGTTTCACTAGTGGCTTCTCTCAAGAGCATAAGTATTTTACGGTGGGTGAACGAATTACTGTTGAGCAATTGACAGAATTGAGCATAGTTATGAGAATATCTAGGTATGATCATGTATATAGGCATCACGTCCAAGACAAGTAGACCGACTCCTGCCTGCATCTACTACTATTACTCCATTCATCGACCGCTATCCAGCATGCATCTAGAGTATGAAGTTCATGAAAACAGAGTAACGCCTTAAGCAAGATGACATGATGTAGAGGGATAAATTCATGCAATATGATTAAAAACCCATCTTGTTATCCTCGATGCCAACAATACAATACGTGCCTTGCTGCCCCTATTGTCACTGGGAAAGGACACCACAAGATTGAACCTAAAGCTGAGCACTTCTCCCATTGCAAGAAAGATCAATCTAGTAGGCCAAACCAAACTGATAATTCGAAGAGACTTGCAAAGATAACCAATCATACATAAAAGAATTCAGAGAAGATTCAAATATTGTTCATAGATAATCAATCATACACAAGATCATAGACTTGCAAAGAAGACCAATCATACACAAGATCATAAACCCACAATTCATCGGTCTCAACAAACAAACCGCAAAAATAAGATTACATCGAATAGATCTCCACAAGAGAGGGGGAGAACATTGTATTGAGATCCAAAAAGAGAGAAGAAGCCATCTAGCTAATAACTATGGACCAGAAGGTCTAAGGTAAACTACTCACACTTCATCGGAGAGGCTATAGTGTTGATGTAGAAGCCCTCCGTGATGGATGCCCCCTCCGGCGGAGCTCCGGAACAGGCCCCAAGATGGGATCTCGTGGATACAGGAAGTTATGGCGGTGGAATTAGGGTTTTGGCTTCATATCTGATCATTTAGGGGTACGTAGGTATATATAGGAGGAGGAGTACGTCGATGGAGCAACAGGGGGCCCATGAGGGTGGAGGGCGCGCCTGGGGGGCTAGGCGCGCCCCCCTACCTCATGGCCTCCTCCTTTGTTTCTTAACGTAGGGTCCAAGTCTCCTGGATCATGTTCGGTGAGAAAATCACATTCCCGAAGGTTTCATTCCGCTTGGACTCTGTTTGATATTCCTTTTCTTCGAAACCCTAAAATAGGCAAAAAAAACAGCAATTCTGGGTTGGGCCTCCGGTTAATAGGTTAGTACAAAAAATAATATAAAAGTGGGTAATAAAGCCCAATAATGTCCAAAACAGTAGATAATATAGCATGGAGCAATCAAAAATTATAGATACGTTGGAGACGTATCAAGCATCCCCAAGCTTAATTCCTGCTCGTCCTCGAGTTGGTAAATGATAAAAACAGAATTTTTGATGTGGAATGCTACTTGGCATAATTTTAATGTAATTCTTATTAACTGTTGTATGAATATTCAGATCCGAAAGATTCAAGATAAAAGTTTAATGTTGACATAAAAATAATAATACTTCAAGCATACTAACAAAGCAATCATGTCTTCTCAAAATAACATGGCCAAAGAAAGTTATCCCTACAAAATCATCTAGTCTGGCTATGCTCTATCTTCACCACACAAAGTATTTAAATCATGCACAACCCCGATGACAAGCCAAGCAATTGTTTCATACTTTTGACATTCTCAAACTTTTTCAATCTTCACACAATACATGAGCATGAGCCATGGATATAGCACTATAGGTGGAATAGAATGGTGGTTGTGGAGAAGGCAAAAAGGGAGAAGATAGTCTCACATCAACTAGGCGTATCAACAGGCTATGGAGATGCCCATCAATAGATATCAATGTGAGTGAGTAGGGATTGCCATGCAACGGATGCACTAGAGCTATAAGTATAAGAAAGCTCAAAAGAAAACTAAGTGGGTGTGCATCCAACTTGCTTGCTCAAGAATACCTAGGGCATTTTGAGGAAGCCCATCATTGGAATATACAAGCCAAGTTCTATAATGAAAAATACCCACTAGTATATGAAAGTGACAAAATGAGAGACTCTCTATCATGAATATCATGGTGCTACTTTGAAGCACAAGTGTGGTAAAAGGATAGTAGCATTGTCCCTTCTCTCTTTTTCTCTCCTTTTTTTATTTGGGCCTTTTCTCTTTTTATGGCCTCTTTTATTTCTTTTCTTTTTTATTTTTCATCCGGAGTCTCATCCCGACTTGTGGGGGAATCATAGTCTCCATCATCCTTTCCTCACTTGGGACAATGCTCTAATAATGATGATCATCACACTTTTATTTTCTTGCAACTCGATACATAGAACAAAATATGACTCTATATGAATGCCTCCGGCGGTGTACCGGGATATGCAATGACTCATGAGTGACATGTATGAAAGAATTATGAACGGTGGCTTTGCCACAAATACGATGTCAACTGCATGATCATGCTAAGCAATATGACAATGATGGAGTGTGTCATAATAAACGGAATGGTGGAAAGTTGCATGGCAATATATCTCGGAATGGCTATGGAAATGCCATAATAGGTAGGTATGGTGGCTGTTTTGAGGAAGGTATATGGTGGGTGTATGATACCGGCGAAAGGTGCGCGGTATTAGAGAGGCTAGCAATGGTGGAAGGAAGAAAATTGTGTGTAATCCATGGACTCAACATTAGTCATAAAGAACTCATATACTTATTGCAAAAATCTACAAGTTATCAAAGCAAAGTATTACACGCATGCTCCTAGGGGGATAGATTGGTAGGAAAAGACCATCGCTCGTCCCCGACCGCCACTCATAAGGAAGACAATCAATAAATAAATCATGCTCCGACTTCATCACATAATGGTTCACCATACGTGCATGCTACGGGAATCAAAAAATTTAACACAAGTATTTCTCAAATTCACAACTACTCAACTAGCACAACTTTAATATCACCATCTTCATATCTCAAAACAATTATCAAGCATCAAACTTCTGTTAGCATTCAACACACTCATAAGAGAATTTTATTAATAATCTTGTATACCTAGCATATTAGGATTATTTAAGCAAATTACCATGCTATTTAAGACTCTCAAAATAATCTAAGTGAAGCATGAGAGATCAATAGTTTCTATAAAACAAATCCACCACCGTGCTCTAAAAGATATAAGTGAAGTACTAGAGCAAAACTATATAACTCAAATGATATAAGCGAAGCACATAGAGTATTCTAACAAATTCCAAATCATGTATGGCTCTTTCAAAAGGTGTGTACAGCACGGATGATTGTGGTAGAATAGAAAATAAAGACTCAAATCATACAATACGCTCCAAGCAAAACACATATCATGTGGTGAATAAAAATATAGCTCCAAGTAAAGTTACCGATAGAAGTAGACGAAAGAGGGGATGCCTTCCGGGGCATCCCCAATCTTTGGCTTTTAGGTGTCCTTAGATTATCTTGGGGTGCCATGGGCATCCCCTAGGCACCCCAGGCTTTACACTTTATGCTTCCGGCTCGTATGTTGTGTGGAATTGTGAGCGGATAACAATTTCACACAGGAAACAGCTATGACCATGATTACGCCAAGCTATTTAGGTGAGACTATAGAATACTCAAGCTTAGGCTCTTGCAACTCCTTGTTCCATAATCCATCAAATCTTTACCCAAAACTTGAAAACTTCACAACACAAAACTCAAAGTAGAAAATCTCATGAGCTCCGTTAGCGAAAGAAAACAAAAGACCAATTCAAGGTACTGTAATGAACTCATTATTTATTTATATTGGTGTTAAACCTACTTTATTCCAACTTCTCTATGGTTTATAAACTATTTTACTAGCCATAGATTCATCAAAATAAGCAAACAACACACGAAAAACAGAATCTGTCAAAAACAGAACAGTCTGTAGTAATATGTAGCTAGCGCAAGATATGGAACCCCAAAAAATCTAAAATAAATTTCTGGACGTGAGGAATTTATCTATTAATCATATGCAAAAATAATTAACTAAATATCACTTTCCAAATAAAAATGGCAGCAGTTCTCGTGAGCGCTAAAGTTTCTGTTTTTTACAGCAAGATATCGAGACTTTCCCCAAGTCTTCCCAACGGTTCTACTTGGCACAAACACTAATTCAACAAAAAAAACACAACCAAAACAGAGGCTAGGTAAATTATTTATTACTAAACAGGAGCAAAAATCAAGGAATAAAAATAAAATTGGGTTGCCTCCCAACAAGCGCTATCGTTTAACGCCCCTAGCTAGGCATAAAAAGCAAGGATAGATCTAGGTATTGCCATCTTTGGTAGGCAATCCATAAGTGGCTCTCATAATATATTCATAAGGTAATTTAATTTTCTTTCTAGGAAAGTTTTCCATGCCTTTCCTTAACGGAAATTGGAATCTAATATTTCCTTCCTTCATATCAATAATTGCACCAATCGTTCTAAGGAAAGGTCTACCAAGAATAATAGGACATGAAGGATTGCAATCTATGTCAAGAACAATAAAATCTACGGGCACATAATTCCTATTTGCAACAATAAGAACATCATTAATTCTTCCCATAGTTTTCTTAATAGTGGAATCTGCAAGGTGCAAGTTTAGAGAGCAATCATCAAAATCATGGAAACCTAACAAATCACACAAAGTCTTTGGAATCGTGGAAACACTAGCACCCAAATCACATAAAGCATAGAACTCGTGATCTTTAATCTTAATTTTAATAGTTGGTTCCCACTCATCATAAAGTTTTCTAGGGATAGAAACTTCCAATTCAAGTTTTTCTTCATAAGATTGCATCAAGGCATCAACGATATGTTCAGTAAACGTTCTTTTTACTATAAGCATGAGGAGAATTTAGCACGGATTGCAACAAGGAAATACAATCAATCAAAGAGAAATTTTCATAATTAAATTCCTTAAAATCCAAAATACTGGGTTTAGCAACATCTAGGGTTTTAATTTCTTCGATCCCACTTTCATCAATTTTAGCATCAAGATCTAAAAACTCCGAATTTTTGGAACGCCTTCTAGGTAAAGGTGGATCATATTCAGTCCCATCATTATCAAGATTCATATTGCAAAACAAAGATTTAATAGGTGATACATCAATAACTTTTAGATCTTCATCTTTATTTTCATAAAAAATCGGTTTAGCGGCCATCCTATTAACTAAGGTAGCCTCCTTATCCGAAATTTCAGCAGTCAATTTCTCAAGACGAGAAATTTGGGGTCTTAAACCATCAAATTCTGTAGACATATCATCGAGCTCTTTATTCATAAAACTCATAAAACTTTTCTCTTCCTTAAGCTCGTTTCTGAAGAAATTATTATGCTCAAATTGCAAAACCATAAAACTTCTGACATTGCTTTCGATCTCTCCTAACCTTTTAAGGTGAAGATCACCAAATTTAGGTAGAGCCATTATGACAAGCAAGCAATCCAACACACAAGCAAACAAAAAGCAAGCGGGCAAAAAGAGGCAAATAGAGAAAGAGAGGGAGGATAGAGAGAGAGGGCGAATAAAACGGCAAGGGTGAAGTGGGGGAGAGGAAAACGAGAGGCAAATGGCAAATAATTAATGCGGGAGATAAGGATTGTGATGGGTACTTGGTATGTTGACTTTTGCGTAGGCGCCAGAAATGGCTCGTTGTCGGAAGTCAAATCTTGACTTGCGCGAACCTCCCCGGCAACGGCGCTAGAAATTCTTCTTGCTACCTCTTGAGCACTACATTGCATTTCCTCGAAGAGGAAAGGATGATGCAGCAAAGTAGCGTAAGTATTTCCCTCAGTTTTTGAGAACCAAAGTATCAATCCAGTAGGAGGTTGCACGCGCGTCCCTAGTACCTGCACAAAACAAATAACTCCTCGCAACCAACGCGATAAGGGGTTGTCAATCCCTTCACGGTCACTTACGAGAGTGAGATCTGATAGATATGATAAGATAATATTTTTGGTATTTTTGTGATAAAGATGCAAAGTAAAGTAAAGGCAAAGTAAAAAGCAAAGGAAATAACTAAGTATTGGAAGATTAATATGATGAAGATAGACCCGGGGGCCATAGGTTTCACAAGTGGCTTCTCTCAAGAGCATAAGTATTCTACGGTGGGTGAACTAATTACTGTTGAGCAATTGACAGAATTGAGCATAGTTATGAGAATATCTAGGTATGATCATGTATATAGGCATCACGTCCGAGACAAGTAGACCGACTCCTACCTGCATCTACTACTATTACTCCACTCATCGACCGCTATCCAGCATGCATCTAGAGTATTAAGTTCATGAAAACAAAGTAACGCCTTAAGCAAGATGACATGATGTAGAGGGATAAATTCATGCAATATGATAAAAAAACCCATCTTGTTATCCTCGATGGCAACAATACAATATGTGCCTTGCTGCCCCTACTGTCACTGGGAAAGGACACCGCAAGATTAAACCCAAAGCTAAGCACTTCTCCCATTGCAAGAAAGATCAATCTAGTAGGCCAAACCAAACTGATAATTCGAAGAGACTTGCAAAGATAACCAATCATACATAAAAGAATTCAGAGAAGATTCAAATATTGTTCATAGATAAACTTGATCATAAACCACAATTCATCGGTCTCAACAAACACACCGCAAAAAGAAGATTACATCGAATAGATCTCCACAAGAGAGGGGGAGAACATTGTATAGAGATCCAAAAAGAGAGAAGAAGCCATTTAGCTAATAACTATGGACCCGAAGGTCTGAGGTAAACTACTCACACTTCATCGGAGAGGCTATGGTGTTGATGTAGAAGCCCTCCGTGATGGATGCCCCCTCCGATGGAGCTCTGGAACAGGCCCCAAGATGGGATCTCATGGATACAGGAAGTTACGGTGGTGGAATTAGGGTTTTGGCTCAGTATCTGATCGTTTGGGGGTACGTAGGTATATTTAGGAGGAAGGAGTACGTCGGTGGAGCAACAGGGGGCCCACGAGGGTGGAGGGCGCGCCTGGGCGGGGGGGTAGGCGCGCCCCCTACCTCGTGGCCTCCTCCTTTGTTTCTTGACGTAGTGTCCAAGTCTGCTGGATCATGTTCGGCGAGAAAATCACGTTCCCGAAGGTTTCATTCCGTTTGGACTCCGTTTGATATTCCTTTTCTTCGAAACCCTAAAATAGGCAAAAACAGCAATTCTGAGCTGGGCCTCCGGTTAATAGGTTAGTCCCAAAAATAATATAAAAGTGGAAAATAAAGCCAATAATGTCCAAAACAATAGATAATATAGCATGGAGCAATCAAAAATTATAGATACGTTGGAGACGTATCAGTGGCGGCAATGTAGAGGAGCATGGGCTCTTTAGCAATCGGAGCAGCCAGAACAGGCGACAAGGACAGCATCCGCTTGAGCTGGAGGAATGCCTCATCCGCCTGGTCGGTCCACTTGAAACACATGGTCTTCTTCATCAACTGCTACAGAGGGAGGGCCTTCTCTCCCAGCCTGCTGACGAACCAACTAAGAGATGCTAAGCACCCGGTGAACTTCTAGACATCCCACAGCCAGGTCGGCTTCTTCATCCGCTCAATCTTCATCCGATCAATGGCCTTGATCTTTACAGGGTTGCACTCAATCCCACTCTTAAACAAGGAAGCCAAGGAGCTGTCTAGCTAGTACTCCAAAGACACACTTCTCCGGTTGAGCTTGATCTTAAAGCGGCATAGGTTGGCGAAGGTCTCCTTGAGATCCTATAAAAGGGTGCCACACTTCTCCATCTTCACCACTATGTCGTCCACATAGACGTGGGTGTTCCTTCCGAGTTGCTTCAGGAGGCACTTCTGCATGCAGCATTGAAAGGTGGTGCCATCATTCCTCAAGCCGAATGTCATGGTGATGTAGCGGAAGGCGTCGAAAGGGGTGACGAAGGTGGTCTTCAATCGATCGTCCAGGTCCAGCTTGATCTGGTGGTACCCGGAGTAGGCGTCCAAAAAGGACAGCAACTCATAGTCGGCCGTGGAGTCGATCACTTGATCGATCCGGGGCAAGGCAAACGGATCCTTGGGCAGGCTTTGCTGAGGCTCGTGTAGTCAATACACATGCACCACTTGTTGTTTTTCTTCAAAATGAGGATTGGGTTGGCAAGCCAGTCCAGGTAGAACACTTCCATGATGAAGCCGACTGCCAGAAGCTGGGTGATTTCTTCACCAATGATCATTCTCTTCTCTTCTAATAGGCGCCGGAGGGGTTGCTTGACTGGTTTAGCATCCGATCGCACATGCAGCTTGTGCTCAGCGTACTCCCTCGAAACACCCGGCATGTCCTTGGGGGACCATGCGAAGATATCATGATTCTCACGGAGGAAGTCGATGAGCTCGCTTTCCTATTTGTTGTCGAGGTTAGCCCCCATGACAGTGTACTGCTCCGGGTACGTCGAGTCCAAGATGATCTTGGTTTTCTTGGCCGGCTGGAAGGAACCCTCGACCTCAACATCCTTGGGGTCAGATGGCATGGTCGGCTGCTCGCTAGCCATGGCCACAACACGGTCAAGGAGGCACTTCTCTTCGGCGACGACGAGGGACTCGGCCAGCCGGGAGCTGGCTGCGGCGGACATGAGCGACTTCTTATAATTGTCGGCAATGGTGATGATGCCCTAGGGACCCGGCATCTTCATCTTCGGGTAGGCGTAATGTGGAACCGCCATGAATTTAGCTAGTGTTGGCCGGCCCAAGAGCGCGTGGTAGGGGCTGTCCAAGTCGATCACCTTGAACCAGATAGGCTCGAGGTGGAAGTGGGTCTTGTCGCCAAACAGGAAATTGATCTTGTTCTTGCCGATTGGAGAGCAGGAAAGCCAAGGGACGATGCCATGGAACATGGTCTGACTGGGCTAGAGTTGCTTCTCCTTGATGCCCAGCATTTCTATGGTGTCGCAGTAGAGGATGTTGATGTTGCTTCCGCCGTCTATCAGGACTCGGGAGAAGCGGCATGCCCCTCTCTCGGTTGAGAAGGTGGAGTCCAGCACCATGGCATAAGCACTAGGCGAAGGCATCCGGTCAGATGATCATCACGACTCTAGGTGATGGGCCTCTTAGACCAGTGCATGAATTGGGGGACCTCTGGAACAACAGCATTCGCCTCGTGATGCTGCTGACGCCGACTATGCTTGTCACCGGCTTCACTAGTGAAGATGATGTAAGTGGCGTCCTTGTTGGGGAATTCATCTTGGAGCATGCCGGCAGGGCGGGCCGGCTGGAGGAGGCGGCAAGCCCTCACCCTTAGTGATTGGGGTGAGCTAGCCACACTATCGGTGGTGTGGTTGGACGGCTTCGCCACTGTGGAACTTGCATGGGGCATCGAGGGCTTGCTCGAAGGAGAAGGCAGGCAGGCAGGCACCCTTGCCGCCCCGCTGACGCTTGGGGCCGGGTTGCCCGACCGGCTGCTGATCCTCGATGGTGGCCACCTGCCGGATGTTGGAAGCCGGCTGCTGGGCCTTGCGCTTGTTGTCGTTCGGCTATTGGTGCCGGTTGGAGTCACCAGCTGGCACTTGAGAAGCCGGCTGGATCACTTTCCCAGACGCGTCAAGCCGAATTTCTGACAATATGGAGGAGTCGGCTGTGGCATACTTGTCCGCCACAACCAGGAGCTCGTCTAAGGTAGTCGGCTCATCGCACAGAAGCTTCTGCTGAGCAAGGTGCCCTCTCTACACCCGGCGGTGAAGTACTTGATGGCCTGTACCTTGTGCACCCCTTCGCAGGAGTTGCGCAACTCGGCCCAGTGCGTCAAGTAGTCGCGAGTGGACTCAGTCAGACCCTGAATGCACATGGTGAGCTGGCGAGGCTTGGGGCCGCTTGTAGGTGCTGTCGAAGTTGCGCACAAAGACTTCGTTGAAGTCCAGCCAACTGTTGATGTTGTTGGCCTTGAGGCTGTTCAGCCATGTCTGGGATGTGCCCTGCAGCATGAGCGGAACATACTTCACGGCAACGCGCTTGTTGTCATTGGCTATGCTGACTACTGTGGCGTAGTCGGTCAGCCAATCCTCCAGCTTCATGGCGCCGGTGTACTTGGGAGTGTCTCGAGGGAGCGTGAACCCTTCGGCGAAGGGCTCGTCGCGGATGCGGGGGCCGAAGCAGGCCGGGCCGACTGTATCCTCTTCCTCCACTGCCAGGGACCGAGCTAGCCGCTCGATCCGGTGACGAGCGTCATTCTCACCGACTGCTTCGCGGGGGCCTAGCCGGACCCCCGGAGTCGGGTGGTCAACCGGCGTCGGAGAGGCCAGCCTCTCCCTGCGGGGGGGGGGGGGGGGGGGGAGGGGGACGCTCGTCCTGCTGGCGTTGGTCCTCCGCCCTTGGAGGAACTTGCCAGTTGTTCACAGCCGTCAGGCAAGTGTGCCGGCTGCGACTAGCAGCCGGCTCAGGGTTCCGCTGGCCGTGGCCGCCACCACTTGAGGACCGAGAGGTCGCTCCATTCTCGCGGCGGGTGGAGGGTTTTTGGCCTGCTGGCCGGCTTCCATCACACGGTCGCACGCGTCTTACTACGTGTTCACCGCGTCGAGGAGCTCCTGGAGGCGGTTTAGCTGGCTGCGCCGTTCCTCACCCTCTAGGTTCTCGAGTTCTGCCGCCGCCGCCTGCGCGACACGCAGGTTCTGCACTAGGGTGTGTAGATCGGATGTCCGACTCCCAGCATGCTAGTGATGGCCGCGCCGTGCTGCCGGATGGTGCCGGCTTGGCTGGGCTCCCCCGCAACTGGCGTGTCGCCCGCTATGTGGTCGATCTCGCGCTGGTTGGCCTCAACGTGGTGCTTCATGGCCGCCATCTTGTTGGCGCTGTCGAGGAGCTTGACACGGATTTCTTCTAGCTCCGCCGGGCCAGCGTCGGCACCGAAGGGAATGGCCAGGCTCTGCATTGCCGCTTGCAATGGGTCCTGAGCGGCCCCGCCAGTGTCCTGGTTGTTGCCAGTGACCATCACCTCCGCAAAGAGGCCAATGCCGAGCGCGCGTGCGGAGGCGTCCCTGCTGACAGGAGGGAGCGGGTCATCGATGACCACCACGTTGTCGAGGAACCCATCGGTGGAGGCCACATCGGAGAGGGTGAGCTTCTCAAAGAGATCGGCGAGGTGGCTCACGAAGCAGATGGCTCCTGTGCCGGTGGTGACCGCATCGGAAAGGCTGAGCTTTCCGAAGAGTTCGATGAGGCAGCTCGTGGGGCAGATAGCTCCCGCGTCACGCGATGTCTTGATGCATGCACAAACAAACGCATCGGGCTGGCTGGTCAGGCCACACGCAATGCGCTCGCCGGAGGGAAAGGTGGTTCCTGTCCGGAACACAACTCCGACCGACGCCGCGGATGGCCCCGTGGTGGGTGCCAACTATCGTGGTAATCTCACGTCAGATGCTAGGGGGTGGCTTATCATGGGTGGAGCCATGAGGACGTCGTCGGGTTCCGGAAGCGAGAGTGAGCACGAGCTCGGTAGCACACAAGACGTACCCAGGTTCAGGGCTCTCCGGAGAGATAACACCCCTAGTCGTGCTATGATGACTATGATCAAGTGTATACAAGGTTGCTGCCGGAGCTGTATTGCTAGAGGAGGAAGAAGGGTAGAGCTACCTCTCTTCTCATAGCTATGGTGAGTGTGTGTGAAGTGAAGGATGAACGCTTTGCATGGGTGAGCCCTGGGGGGTTTTATAGGCCAACCCCCCAGGGGTACAACGGTAATACGGCCGGGTGTAGGACCCGGACGTCGGTGTCTAGGGTCGCAGGATTCTCTGCCGACTGCTGGGGCCCGCCTTTGGAGGGCCCCGCCGGCTGCCGAGAATCCGGCCGACATGTAGGTCTCGTCGCCTGTGGGCCATGCTGATTGCCTTTCGCTGTAGCACGGTCCTTGCTGACGAGGGCCACGCCATGAGTCGTATGGCTACAGTCTTGCGCCGTGCGGGTAGGTGGCCACCTGGTCAGCGCGTACTGTAGCCACGCCCCTCCTGGATTCGGGGGGAGCAGGTGCCGCTGTAGCTACGCTCTGTCTTGTCGTAGTGGGTGATTGCAGACTCCGAGGGGGAGGATAGGTCAGCTGCTGGAAGCCGGCCCGCACCTGAAGCCATCTTGTGGGGATGCGCCATCTTCTAGAAGTCGGACGCGTAGTCCTAGCCGGTCCAAGGGACCGGCCATGTGGCCAGTCGGCATGAGGAGCTTTGGCCAGCCCCGATGTCTTGAAATGTCATTAGGTGCGGATGAGGCTACCCGGGGTCCATCCCCCCGACAATGATAAAGAGAATGATGAACACAGATACACAGGATGAAGACAACGGAACAAAATGATCAAGTAAACTATCGGCACAGAGCACGAATAAAAATTGCTGAATGAAATGCAGTGACGAAGATGTAACCAGTGGTGCTCGATGGCGCAGAGAGATTTGGTAGACCAGTTCACCCTTCTGCCAAAGGGCTACGTCTGGTTGGAGGGGCTATGACTTAACACTGAAGATAAACTCTCTTCACCCTATTCTCCTTCAACACAGAGCTGATCAGACTCAAGTTGATTTCACTCGTGGTAGATCCTTGTCGGCGATCTCCAAACCTTCCGCCGACCTTTGCGAACCACAATCACTCTTGGTTGCTGAAGATCGGGCTTGGTAAAGACAACAACTCTTCATCACTCGAAGCCGAAACCTATCCATCTCGAGAGTGCGCAGCTCTCAAGAGTAATAGGTACAAGAACTCTCACTCGGAACTACTGTGATGCTAAACCACTATCTAAGTTTGGGCTCTTGGTTTTTCTCTTAGTGGATCTTAAACTCAAATCACTCGCAGAGGGGTTGCCCAAATCAATCTTCAAAGAAATCTCAAGCGGAGCAGCCACCGGACAAAGCCGACGCGGGGTGGCTATTTATAGCCGCGACCTTCCCTGATGGGAAATGACCATTTTGGACATGAGGTCCAGCCAATGGCCAACCAACATGTTCACAACGATCGGATTTTGGAGCAAAGGTAACATTACTTGAGGAACAAGTAATGCTAACTTCTCGGTATGAGGCAAATCTCTCGCAGCGAAGAAGATCACAGTCTCTTGCTGCCAAGTATTTGCTCGGAGCACAAAGAGATTTCTGTCACAGCTTTCATAGAATTTGGGTAAGCATCACGGCGGATCTAAGCATCAAGAACCTATACCCCTCTTAATAGTATGGAGGTCCTATGACTCAAAAGAATGAAAAGAAGAACAACGAAATGAATACTATGTCTTCACTTTATCTTGGACTTCAATCGCTGCAGTCAATTTCTTCGGACGATGGTACCGAACCAAAAGCTTTACTTCAGCGGAAAACTTTCGAGGGGTCGATCTCTTCACATCAATCTCCTCGACTCTAGTACTTCAACAAATATAGTTCGTTCTTCTCTGCAACGTAGATGTACTTCGATGAAGTTCTTCGAACTCAGCATCGGAGACAACATTCTCTTCAGTTGTATATGAACTTTTTCTCTCTGTTATGCACTAGCAAACAAATCAGTCCATACATGTTTCTGTCAACAATCTCCAAAACACAAGGTAGGCAGATATTGCACCAATAATGTGACCCGACGTTTGTAACAATCATGACCCGGTATGATCAGTTTCTGTAACTCGGCAATTTCGGTGGAGCAACTCGACAAGCTCTACATCCTCAAGCCGGCTAAAAATCAAATGAATATCTTAAGTCCAATATTTTTTGTCAAGCCAGAGCATTGGAAGCCGACTCAAATGGATTATTTTTCCCCGATATTTTTTTGCGAAAAAAATAATGTCAACAAATTGATTTTGAAACTTCCTACTGCTATAACAAAGAGACCCAAACTTTACAGGAGGGATTCCCTTGAATATAACAAAGAGACACGATGTCAACTAACTCAAGAATTGCACGACTCGACAAATATTGACTCGGTCGAGTGTTTTCACAGAAGGGAATGATAAGGACTTAAGGATGAATAGATGTCGGCTCAGAAGAACCTTCGACCCGGTGCACAACCTTTCAAATTTGTTCTTGTCTTTATTTTGCAGGATAAGTTTAACATGAATAAATCCAAATAAACTGGGGGCTAATGGCGGGGGTATACCCCGCGGTATAATGATACGTCTCCAACATATCTATACTTTTTGTGTGTTCCATGTTGTTATATTATCATTCTTGGATGTTTTACAATCATTTTATAGCAACTTTATATCATTTTTTGGGACTAACCTATTGACATAGTGCCCAGTGCTAGTTGTTGTTTTTTGCTTGTTTTTTACTTCGCACTAAATCAATACCAAACAGAGTCCAAATGCAGTGAAACTTTTTGGAGAATTTTTCTGGACCAGAAGACACCTGTTAGGCCAAAGAAGTACTAGAGGGGGCTCCAAGGGGAGAACCACCCACCTGGGCATGCCTCGGGGCCCAGGTGTCGGGTAACGCACCAGAAAAAAAAATTCTGACCTATGCACCAGCCCAGGACCACTATGGAGACTGCATACATGGTTTGATCTTTTTCGTTACTGACTCGTAGCGCAGCGGGAAGTAGAGTCGATGACAATCGGCGGTGCAGATCCCCGCAACTAGGATTTACAACCTCCCAACCGCGAGGATGTATACCCTCATCTGCTCCTCAGACAGGCCTCCGGGGGGCGGTCGAATAGCCCCCCGAACGGTGTCGCAGACAGCCCTTCGGGAGGATCTTCGAAACTCGAGCGGTCACTCGGATAGCCCTTCGGGAGAACCTTCGAAACTCGGACGGTCACACGGACAGCCCTCCGGGAGGAACTCACGAACTAAGACCGAAACTACGATCTCTCTACAGAGTTGCACACATACGGTGTCATCTATCCGGCAGGGCTTCGCCGTCCAGAACTAGTTCCTGCCGGAACCCAGACAGCCTTTTGGCTCTACGAAACTATTTCGCGGGGAGGGAGAGAGAAGCCAGATCATTGCATGGCACTTGTATGTGAGAAGGGATGAGGAGAATGGAAGCCCCTTCTCCTCCTTTTATAGGCCAAGGCAAGGGGTGGGGTGGTGGAGGAAATACCAAAACACCCATGCTACATGTCCCACATGAAGGGTGAAATGGTAACTCAAGTGGGGCACCAAAGGGACACCATGGAGGCACCCCCTTGGCTAGCCACAACCTTGCCCCCTCCTAGGGGGGGCAACAAGCCACCAACATGTCTCCTAGAAACATGGGTGCTCCCTAGACAAAAAGCCACCAAACATGTAACCCCCGATTCGTGGGATCTTGTCCCCTCGTGCTGAGACAAGATGTTTTCCGCGAAACATTTTTTCTAAAAAATTCCGGAAGGTCCCAAAACATTTCCGGCACCCTCTAAAATTCTTCTGGGCATGATCCGAAACATTTTCGGTGTGGTGATTTTTATCAGCGAAAAGCAACAACGGCGGTTACGGCAGCTCCGGAACATTTTCGGTGTTTCTCTCTGGAAATTCCCAAAAGTTCCCAGACCAGTTCTGGGGCCCTCTAAGAATTTCCAGGCAAGTGCCAAAACCATTTTGACCTAATAATATATTCTGAAACAACTTTTCGGTTTTACCGGAACTCTTTCGGTGTTCTCTCTCCGGAACTCTTCCGTTGTCTCCGAAACTTTTCCGGTGACTTTCTCTCAGACTCCCCGTCTAGTATTCAGCAGATAGATGACCCTTAAGCATGTGACCCTATAGGTTCAGTGAAGTATATACATGACCTGGAACCCCTTCCGATCAATGATCAACATCGGAGCCGTGGACACCCATATTGACCCCTATACCCACACGAATGAATATTCGAGTGAACCTCCAGTTGTCGTGTGCTATTCCTATTGCTTCATGATATGTTACAAATACCCGAGGTGAGATTTACTTGCATCCCCGTGGATCAACGACTTGTCCACTATGCTAGTTACCTCATTACCGGTTTTGTTCTCTTTTCTCATTTCTGTGTTGCGGCATCCCTGTGATCAAATCACACTGTGTCTGGCCATATGATGATGGATACCATAACACCGAGAGGGCCCGAGAATATCCCCATCGTCGAAGGAGCAAATTCCAATCTTGAGCTATCAAGTTACTTGACACACTTTTCCATGAACCCGTAAGCCGCAGTAATAGCCACCCATTTACGGATGACGTTTAACAAACCCCAAAGTTCATGAAGCAAGTATGAAGAAACTCGATACTCTCATGGTCTAAGGAATTATGCAAACGTTAACCATCTCTGTGTTATGTACCATTAACTTGTGACGAACGAATCTCATAGCATAACATCAATCCGGGTCGATTCAACACAAATGTTCTCTTAACATTGTGCCCTCAAAGTTGCTGGCATAGACATGCCCATGACCAGGAAAACAGAATCATCATGCAACACTTGAGCTAGTCTTAGAGGCCAGGCTAGGAATACTTCTTACCGTTTATTATTCCACACGTGCATATGAGTCTTCCTCCGAGCCTCGTGTTATTGCAGACTCGAGAACCATAGCAGTTATAGCATGGAACATAAACATAATTATGAACATGGAGATAAGTAATAGCATTTATTATTGCCTCTAGGGCATATCTCCTACACCTGGCGCGCCCTGGTGGGTTGTGCCCACCTCGGCCGCCTCCCGCACCGCCTCTTTGCTCTATAAATACCCCAAAAATCCAAAAAACCCTAGGGGAGTCGACGAAAAACAATTCCATCCGCCGCAAGTTCCAGAACCACGAGATCCAATCTAGACACCATCACGGAGGGGTTCATCATCCTCATTGGTGCCTCCGATGATGTGTGAGTAGTTCATTGTAGACCTACGGGTCCGTAGGCAGTAGCTAGATGGCTTCCTCTCTCTCTCTTGATTCTCAATACAATGGTCTCTTGGAGATCTATTTGATGTAACTCTTTTTGCGGTGTGTTTGTTGGGATCCGATGAACTTTGAGTTTATGATTAGATCTATTTTATCCATGAAAGTTATTTGAGTTTTGATCTCTTATATGCATGATTACTTATAGCCTCATATTTCTTCTTTGAATCTTTGGTTTAGTTAGACCAACTAGATCGATTTTACTTGCCATGGGAAGAGGTGCTTTGTGATGGGTTCGGTCGTGCGGTGTTCTTTCCCAATGACAGAAGGGGCAGCAAGACACGTATTGATCGTTGCTATTAAGGTTAACAAGATGGGGTCTATTCCTACATTAATGGATCTTGTCTACATCATGTCATCATTTGTATTGCATTACTCCATTTCTCCATGAACTTAATACACTAGATGCATGCTGGATAGCGGACGATGTGTGGAGTAACAGTAGTAGATGCAAGCAGGAGTCGGTCTAGTAATCTTGGATGTGATGCCTATATAATGATCATTGCCTCGATATCGTCATAATTATTTGAAGTTCTATCAATCCCCCAACAGTAATTTGTTTACTCGCCGTATGTTATTTTTCTCGAGAGAAGCCACTAGTGAAATCTACGTTCCCCGGGTCTATTCTTTATCATATTTGCTTTCTGATCTATTATTTGCCACTTTTATTTTCAGATCTATTATTCCAAAAACCCAAAAATACCTTGCTACAATTTTTTGTTATTTATTTTATTTCGCGTTTCCACGAGATCTATTTATCCAATCTACTACAAACCAATCTATCTTTTACCCGAGAGGGATTGACAACCCCTCGTACGCGTCGGTTTGCAAGTATTTGTTCTTTGTGTGTAGGTACTATTTACATAGTGTTGCTTGGTTCTCCTACTGGTTCGATAACCTTGGTCTCATCACTGAGGGAAATACCTACCGTAGTTGTGCTGCATCATCCCTTCCTCTTCGAGGAAAATACTGACGTGGACACGAGCCATCAAGAAAGGATTTGTAGCACCGTTGCCGGGGAGACATCATCAACATCTATTAGGTTCCTAATCACAAATCTCATCTCCTTGCAATTTACATTATTTTCCATTTGCCTCTTGTTTTCCTCTCTCCCACTTCACAAAAATTTGTCGTTTTTTTCGCCCTCTTTTTCGTTCACCTTTTTCTCATCAAATCTTTTGTTTGCTTGTGTTACCATGTTCCTTCTATATGCTTGCATCTTGCTAAAAATCTATGGATCCTCATCCACTTTCTAATCTTTTTAAAAGATCCAATCATGATGAACCAATTGCTAGTGAGCTGAGTGCACTAGATTATCTTTATGAAGTTTTGCTTGAGATTCGTGAATCTGAAAATTGTGATGAAGAAATTTATGAAGTGATTCATGATAGCTCCTTGAATGAAAAGCATGATTGCAAGGATTTTACTATTAATTATATTAATGTCGATTGTGCTAATAATATGCAAAACCCCAAGCTTGGGGATGCTAATTTTTCTATGTCCACTACATATTGCAATGATCATGATTGGGGTGATTTTTCTTATGATCTTGAAATTTTATTTAAGCCTAGTGATGAATATGATATTTATAATAATGTTTTCAATAATATTGAAAGTGGGTTTGGAAGAACGTCAACTTTAAGTAAAAATAATCCCACATATTTGGAGAGTGTTCAATCTTATGATTTTTTTATGAAAGTGGGTTCGGACAGGTCATGACTTTAGTTGATGTTAATCCCACTATCTTGGAAGATTATAAGACGTTTATGCATGTGGATCATGAAAAGAAAATTTTATATAATTACTATTTGAATTTGAGTATGATCCTACATGTAACTATTATGAGAGAGGAAAATATGGTTGCAGAAATTTTTCATGTTACTAAATTACCTCTTGTTACGTTGAGATTTTCAGTGTTTTATTCCTCTCCTTTGCATATGCTAGATATTTCTTGTCATGGTAATTTGTTTGCTTATAAAATGCCTATGCGTAGGAAGTATGTTAGACTTAAATATGTTTGTCACATATTTCATGATGCTCTCTTTGTGTTTCAATTATTATCTTTCATGTGAGCATCATTGAAATCTTTCTGCCTAGCTAGGGGCATAAAATGATAGCACTTGTTGGGAGGCAACCCAATGAATAAATTTATTTTTGCCCTTTTCTTTCTGTTCTTGAGTGTTTGCACAATTATGCCTCTGTTATGATTGTGTTTTTTATGTTTTAATTAGTGGTTGGGCCAAGCAAAGCCTTTGGGATCATGTTGGGTGATAGTTGATTTGATCTTGTTGGAAAACAGAAACTTTTGCGTTCGGTAAAATAATTTTCAAAAATCACATAAGCGACGAACAATTCTAATTTTTTTACACAATATTGATATACAAATTCCCACATTGTCCTAATTTTTCAGAATTTTTAGAGTTACAGAAGTATACAAAGTTTTCAGATTGCTACAGATTGTTCTGTTTTTTTACATATTATGTTTTCTTTGCGTTGTGTGCTTATTTTGATGAATCTATGGACTTTATCGGGGGGTATATGCCATAGAAAAATTGGAATGCAGTAGATATAATGCAAAAACAAAATATGAATGGGTTTGCAATAGTTATTAATGTAGTGATTTGCTTTCTTATACTAACGGATCTCACGAAGGTTTTGTTGAGTTTTGTGTGATTGAAGTTTTCAAGTTTTGGGTGAGATCACGATGGATGAAGGAATAAGGAGTAAGAAGAGCCTAAGCTTGGGGATGCCCCATGGCACCCCAAGTTATTATCCAAAGAGAAACAAGCAACTAAGCTTGGGATGCCCCCGAGTGGCATCCCCTCTTTCTTCTAACGACCATCGGTATTTTACTTGGAGCTGCATTTTTATTCGTCACAAATCATGAGTTTTGATTGGAGCGTCTTGTATTATATGAGTCTTTGCTTGTTTTGCTTTTTAGTTTGTGTCATCTATCCTTGCTGGACACACCTATTTTAGAGAGCCAAAATTATGATATGATTTGTTAGAATTGCTCTTTATGCTTCACTTAAAAAATTTGAGCTATGGAATTGCTCTAGTGCTTCACTTATATCTTTTTTAGCACAGTGTGCTTTAATATTTTTGAAGAAATACTCTCATGCGTCACTTAGATTTATTTGAGAGTTAGTAAACTTCTGAAGAAATTCTCTCATGCTTCACTTATATTATTTTTAGAGATGGAAAAATTTTATGCTCATGTTCTTCACTTAGATTTGTTTGAGCTATCAAAAGCAACATATGAAACTAGTCCCAAAGTGATAGATATTCAAGAAAGATATAATAAAAACTTTCATGAAGATCATTGGAAAAAATAAACTTGATTCCTTGTAATAGTTTTGTGATATGATGATAGTGATATGTGAGTCATGTTGATGAGTAATTGTGTTTTAGTAAGAATATTGGTGTTAAGGTTTGTGATTCCCTATGCAAGCACGAAAGTCAATAGTTATGTAATGAAATTACATCCTACTAGTGGTGCATTATTCGGTGTTAGTTATGCTCAATGCTCGCTTATGTGATTTTTCGTTTCTTGGTTGGATGCTTCTCAATCTTTTTGCTACCTTCCTTTGTACCAAGTAGGAATACTACTTGTGCATCCAAAATCCTTAAACCCAGTTTTGCCAATTGAGTCCACCATACCTACCTATATGTGGTATTCTCTTGCCGTTCTAAGCAAATTTGTATGTGCCATCTCTAATTTTCAAAATAATTTCTTTTTTGTGTGCTCGTGCCGCTCATGAAACGGTAGGGGTGGCTGATATTTTTCCATGCTAGATGTGCTATTCTCAAGATGAGTCTTTATTCACTTGTCACTGCACGAGAGTACGGCAAAGGTATTAGGGATGCCCAACCCCAAAATGAAAAATGAATTTACTTTATGTTGTCAAATAATAAATTCCTTGGAAAGTGTTGGTATGGACGTCACCCATGGATACGGCTAGCCGTGGAATATGAAAGTATGGTGGGAAAAGGAATAAACTTTATTTTTTGTTTGGGAACCACCTATGATATATCTAGCATGGAAAGTATTGGGAATTACTCAATCGTTTTCGTTGACAGGAAAAGCATGCCACCCAAAATGTTTTATCTCTATCTTTTTGCTTTGAGCTCTAGCACCTCTACAAATCCCTACTTCCCTCTATGAAGGGCCTTTCTATTTACTTCATGCAATTTTTATTTATTTTTTGAGTCTCCATCTTCTTTTATAAAGCACCAACTAAAGGGGCACTATGATCGTACTTGAGCATTGGGTCTAACTAATATGCGAGTGTGTTTCATGAATGGGTCAATTATTGAGCATGATGGGCTAAGGATAACTTGATTTGGTGTTGATATTTTGAAAGACATGGTTGCTTGTTAATATACTTGACTATTGAAATCTTCATGACAAAACTAGACTATTGCTTTGAATCATATAAAAGTCCAAATGTCCATGCTACAAAAGAAAAGAATATGTGATGAACATGTTAGGTAGCATTCCACATCAAAAAAATTGTTCTTATCATTTACCTACTCGAGGACGAGTAGGAATTAAACTTGGGGATGTTGATACATCTCCAGCGTATCTACAATTTTTTTTTCTTGTTCCATGTTGTTATATTATCATTCTTGGATATTTTACAATCATTTATAGCAACTTTATATCATTTTTGGGACTAATCTATTGACATAGTGCCCAGTGCCAGTTTTTTGCTTGTTTTTTACTTCGCAAAAAATCAATACCAAACAGAGTCCAAACGCAGTGAAATTTTTTGGAGAATTTTTTTGGACCAGAAGACACCTGTTGGGCCAAAGAAGTACCAGAGAGGGGCTCCGACGGGAGCACAACCCACTTGGGCGCGCCGTGGTGGGTTGTGCCCACCTCGGCCACCTCCCGCACCACCTCTTTACTCTATAAATACCCCGAAAATCCAAAAACCCTAGGGGAGTCGACGAAACACAATTCCAGCCGCCGCAAGTTCCAGAACCACGAGATCCAATCTAGACACCATCATGGAGGGGTTCATCATACTCATTGGTGCCTCTCCGATGATGCGTGAGTAGTTCATTGTAGACCTACGGGTCCATAGGCAGTAGCTAGATGGCTTCCTCTCTCGCTTTTGATTCTCAATACAATGGTCTCTTGGAGATCTATTTGATGTAACTCTTTGTGCGATGTGTCTGTTGGGATCTGATAAACTTTAAGTTTATGATCAGATCTATTTCATCCATGAAAGTTATTTGAGTTTTGATCTCTTATATGCATGATTACTGATAGCCGTGTATTTCTTCTTCAAATCTTTGGTTTAGTTAGGCCGACTAGATCAATTTTTCTTGCCATGGGAAGAGGTGCTTTGTGATGGGTTCGGTCGTGCAGTGTTCTTTCCTAGTGACAGAAGAGGCAGCAAGACACGTATTGCTCGTTGCTATTAAGGATAACAAGATGGGGTCTATTCCTACATGAATAGATCTTGTCTACATCATGTCATCGTTCTTATTGCATTACTCCGTTTTTCCATGAACTTAATACATTAGGTGCATGCTGGATAGCGGTCGATGTGTGGAGTAATAGTAGTAGATGCAGGCAGGAGTCGGTCTACTAATCTTGGACGTGATGCCTATATAATGATCATTGCCTGGATATCGCCATAGTCATTTGAAGTTCTATCAATTGCCCAACAGTAATTTGTTTACCCGTTGTATGCTATTTTTCTCGAGAGAAGTGAAATCTACGGCCCGAGGGTCTATTCTTTATCATATTAGCTTTTCGATCTATTATTTGCCACTTTTATTTTCAAATCTATTGTTCCAAAAAACCAAAAATACCTTGCTACAATTTTTTGTTATTTATTGCATTTCGTGTTTCCACGAGATGTATTTATCCAATCTACTACAAACCAATCTATCTTTTACCCAAGAGGGATTGACAACCCCTCTTATGCATTGGGTTGCAAGTATTTGTTCTTTGTGTGCAGGTACCGTTTACATAGTGTTGCTTGGTTCTCCTACTCGTTCGATAACCTTGGTCTCATCACCAAGGGAAATACCTACCGTAGTTGTGCTGCATCATCCCTTCCTCTTCGGGGAAAATACTGACGCGGACACGAGCCATCATATAACCCGACCTGAAGTATGACCCGGTCGGGACTTGGCGACTCACTGGTGACCCGGCCGAACTTGGCGACTCACTGATGACCCGGCAGGCGGGAGAGATGAACGACAAGACCCAATGGTCTAGAAGGCGGCTCATGAGAAGACCGGCTCAAAGTACAGTATCCGGTGGGCCAGCTTGGGAGGAAAGGCATAAGGAATATTTCCCTTACAAGGGAAGCAAGATCTGGACTAGGATTCCACTTGTAAATAAGAAAATAGAGTAGTCCTAATCCTACTAGGACTCTACATGTAAGCCACCCCTTCAACTTCGCCCAGTTGGTGATGATGGTGTCGTCGGCGGTCACTCCGCGTCAGAGTTATCGTCTCTGTTCTTGACGCGTCGAGGATCACCGTCGCCACTCTCCTCCTTGTCGCTGTCGCTGGAGGAAGGGTGTTGGAGTCGCTCGAGCTTTCTACGCAGCAACCAAGGCAAAATCCAGACGCCTCGAAGAACTTCACGGAGAGCGTACCCGCTTCCACAAGCTTGAAGCGGAGAAGATGCCCTTCTCCTAAGCAATGGGCACGGACGAAAGTCTTCCATCCATGAGCAAGGTACATGGTACCATGGACAGAAAACTCCACCGTGACCCATGAAGGACCATTGTCGCAGCCGCTTGCGCGCCTCCACAGACCGCGCGAGCGGTCCTCCTCCATCACCCTCGAGAAAGGTCGTCCAAGCCACAGTCTGCTCTTCGGGCGGTGGCGCAGCTCCATGACGAACTCCGGCGCGGTGTCGCCCGTGTGGCCCTCCGCCGGCAACGGAGCAGCCGATGAGGCAATGACAAGCGCGCCACCACGGCTGCCCCTGCCGCGATCGTTGCGCCTTCCGTGCCCTAGTCCAGCATCTCTTCCACGAGCGCTTGGTCCGGTGTCTTCGACCGAGGATGGGGGCTGCGTGCGACTGCGAGAAGAGGCCCTTACAGCAGTAGGCACATGAGCCCGACTCTTCCCCCTAGCCATGGGGACTAGAAGGGTTGGCCGAAGACCAGAAGAAGGAGAAGGGTTGTGACACTTGGGGGGTTGAGATGGAAGGAGGATCAATGAGCATCACTCGCTGTAGCCTGCGATTTATAGAAGGAGCACGGGGGCTGGCTCATCGTCGCTCTTGAGCAACCGCCCAATTCCGCCAATCCCACACCCGAGCTCAAGGGCGGGCGCATCACTCCAGCAACCGTCCCACTACACCAATCCGCGGCACTGTGTCTTCTGCCAAGGCACATGTTCCCGAGCCCTGCTCGTCCACCACAAACCCCGCGCAATGCATGCGGCGCGAGTGGTGGAAACGGCAGATGCGGTGGGTGAACAAAAGGTAAATTGGCAATTATCCCGGCTCACGCGCGGGTGCCCTAATGGCACCCCATGGGCACGAGCGCCCCTGGTTTTTTTGGTACGAATGGTCCATGTCGCCCAAACACCAAAGATGCCAGGATAGGACTGGGGGTTGGCCTGAGTCCGGATTAATGAAGCAAAGAAGGTCTCAAAACACAACATAGTTTTCGGCAAGATCAATGCGTAAGTCTGTGCATTATTAGGCCTAGCCCAACAATGCTCGGCAGCACGTATGGTCCAGGCTCGGGGGCTCCTGTCGGTGCAACAAATAAGGGCGTTTATTGCCCTGACTCATGCACAGACACATCGCAGTTCCCCCTACGAGCTTCAAGTCCCACACAGCAATTAAGCTAGAGAAGCCGCTCTTCGTGAGATAAAGGAGCGCGTTAAGAAGACCAAGTCAACAACTAATCTAAAAATTCTCAGAGAAGTCTCCCTTGCCAACCAGACGAGGCCGGCAGGGTCGAAACTACGGCTAGGATCGAGACCGAGCCACGCCGGCAAGGTCTCCGGGACTGCCAAGGCCAAGGCCAAGGCCAAGCCTCAAGATGAAGGCCCGCCAAGCTCTGTGTCGACAAGCCACCGCCAGTTGCTACCGCTCCACCTCACCGAGTCGCCAGTCGCTAATCGGTGCGGTGTCGAGCCCCCAAGCAGCTAGGTGGATCCTGTCGGGAACATGGCAGCATGCTGGGGGGAAGATTACCTTTATTGACACCTGCCCCAGAGGCCTGTCAAGTGAATATGAGGTGGTTAAGCAAGCGGTGGAAGGACCTTGCTGTGGTTGCCTCTCCACGCGACACCTAAGGTAGCATTTATGGCATTTTGTCCTAAACTGTCAGAGTTAGGTATGATAGCGCTGTTTACTATCTAATCATCGTATAATGACTGTTTTGCCACTATGGTCACTCCTTAAGCTATAAAAGGAGGCCCGAGGCAACCTAGCAAAGGATTCGAACTTTTGATCCCCTAGCACTTGTACGCGCGTAGCTGCACTCCCCGAGCACCCTTGCCGGTCTAGAGCTCTCCACGTCTTCGTGCTCCCACCGATCAATACACCAAAGCAGGAGTAGGGTGTTACGCTGCAAAGCGGCCTGAACCTGGGTAAAAAAGAGCCTCCTCGCCACGCTGCTCCTGTTGCCTCTGCTCTTTGTGCAATGCGATCACCCCCCCCCAAAACAAAGGGGCCCATGGCCCCATAGGTGATCGTGATCATTCACCACGACACCTGGTCCTGACTTCTGACTGGAAGTACTCTGCAAACTTTGCATTTGTGTTGCACTACACAGGTTGCATCAAGCTAGTGTTTGCCAAGTTGGCATGGAGCTCCCCCCAAAGTGCCAACTCTTTGACTAGCTGGTTGAGCAGGGAGATGCCACACCGCCGACAACCTTATTCGTCGAGGCTACACTAGCAACCCCACTTGACAACTCCACGAAATCCTCGATGCACCTCTTTGCTTCATGTCCATTTGCGTAGAATCTTTGGCGCCTCTCATCCTCAACAAGCGTGGTCGTGCTCCCTCACCCTTTCTATTTAAGCTGAGCATAAAACCTGATACCCGGATCCCGAACCTGAATAATACGACCCCGGACCCAGACCCGAATAACCCGAGCACTAAATTAGGTAGCAGTATTGAAAACCCAAATTTTATTGGGGAAATTCGGGTTTAGATCCACGGTACCCGATTACCCAAATATCCCAAACTAACCATCATGCCCAGTAAAAAACGCAAAGGCCCAAAATAGCCACAACCCAACCCAAATTCCTCGCTAAACCCGATTTCATTGTGTTCTTGTTCCATTGCCTTCGACCGACATGTTCTTGAGCCTCGATCCCTAGCTCCCAGCCGCCACACCACGTTACCATCGCCGTGCCACCTAGCTCCCGATACCGGTCGTCACTCTCTACTCCCCGCCATAGACTCACGCCGCGCCTCCCAACGCCTGATAACAGCATCCGCCCTTCGCCACTGTCGCACGGCAACACCGCCTGCTGCCCTACATCGGGAGGCCACCGCCCTCAAAGTCATAGGGCCCGGCGCGGCCAGTCGACACTAGTTTCATGTAGGCCCCAGCGCCGCCACCAGATCCTACTCACCGCGCCATCCACGAGGACGAGGTCTCCATCGAGGAGACGACAACGAGAAGTCTCCATCTTGCCCAATGCGACATGATGCGAGATAGATGTTCTTCAGTTCCATGTCTCCGTTCTCTTCACCATGATTTATTCCGGGCAATCAGGATTACCCGAATCAGAACCTGGATTTTTAACAAAAGTTAAATTTTAGGTGTCATTTCTAAAAACCCAAAATTTCTAAAACCCGAATTACCCAATCAGAATTTTTGGGTAAACCCCAACGCCCAGCCTGACCTATCATCGATTAGGCTTCCCTCGTCTTATGGTCTCAACGCTCCTTGACTGACCTGCCATCGATTAGGCTTCCAGAGAATGCGAAAAGTTGACCAGTGTTGGGACCACACTCCAGCTGCATCACGATCGTCTTGCACGCTCTTCAACTTGCACGGGTAGAAAGCGTGTTCAGGCTCCGGTCACTTACCCACTTGAGCCGAACTAATTCTAACCTATAAGGATGCTAGCCGACCCTCCTCCACGGAGCTCCTTCCGTGCGCATCGTTCGTGGCCATCGAATGGGCTTTGACTTCCTATACTGACAATTGGATCGGTTGACCGTGTGGTATAAAGATGCTAGCCGACCCTCCTCCACGGAGCTCCTCCCGTGCGCATCGTTCGAGGCCATCGGATGGTCTTTGACTTCCTATACTGACCATTGGATCGGTTGACCGCGTGGTAATAAACGTGACCGGTGATTGTTTTTCACATCTGGATGACTTGTGGCCCTTGTTGGGAAAGGTTCGGCTGGTCCTTCGCGGGTGAATTGGATGGCCGGTGAAAATCAACCTGTCCGGTTGTGGTTGAGGAAAGGCGGAAGCAACGGACGTGCGACCATGTCGAGCTTCTTGTCTTCTTGCACGCGCGCCCTAAGATTCTTTTCCCCCCAATCCCCGCGGCCGTCTCCCTCCCACATCCTTCCTCCTCCTTCCTTCCTCGCTCGTCAGCCGCCACAGCCGCCGCACTCCTCCTCCATCTCTTTCCTCCTGCATCCTCCCGCGTGGGACGCCGCTAGGCTCCTCCCTCTCTCCTCCCAGCCTGACGCAGGCGGATCCATGAGTAGCAGAGAGGAGGAAGGGAGGTAGAGGAACGACGGGGAAGGGGATGGGCAGGAGCTTCATGCCCTGAATCCAGTCGCCCCGGGCCGTGCCTACATGAGCAGCGCCGCGGCTCGATGCTTCCCCGCCCGACGAGGACGGAAAGCTAGGTGTTGACAATGGCAGCCCCAGGCCATCCGATCTGTCACCGCCGCCATTCTTTTGGTCGAGGCCGCCGTCGTCCACGTGCTCCTCCTCACCCCCACGGCTGCACGCTGGCGAGGTCAGCCTCCCCTCCAAGCGCGGGTACTTCCCCGCTCCTTTCCGTGCTCTCTCTCTTCCCCTGATATATCTCTCTCTTGTACAGGGAAGCAAATTTATTCAATTCCCAGTCTAGATTTAATGAAGAAAACTGCGGTTCATACAACGCCAATGGATATGGATCCATCTTGCTGCGCTGGATGAAGGGCTGGATATGGATCCATCTTGCTAATTGGGAAGAAAACTGCAGTTCATACAATGCTAATTATGGATATGGATCCATCTAATACAGTTCTTCACAAAGCCCAAGAATCGCAAGGTCATGTACATGTAACAATGCAGGCCTAGAATTAGTCATGTATCCAAATTGTTCAGTTCCAGTTCAGTTATGAGCTAACAAGATCACCTTAATGTGCAAGGTTCAATTGCTTTCGGGGTCGTACTTTTCCTGGTCCTTATTGGCTGGCTTGTCTTCGGCATGATGGCGGAGTCGTATGGCTTTGCCCTGCTATTCTGGTTATCCTCTATTGTGCATTAATATGATCATTTGATGTCTGTTTTTCAGTGTGCATTAAGAAATGGTAGAAACTTTTGGGTATTGTATTTGACTGGTACTGAATTTCCTCACAGCAGCTTCTGGCCTGCTGCTGTTGTTTACCTGCAAAAAAAACCCCACCATCGGTTGGATTTTCCAGCACCCTTATGTGATATCGGTAAGATCATACTTGGGGCTTTGCTGTTGCTGAGCTTCCTAAATTTTCTTCGAGTCCAACCCAGTCTGGTCGCCACTTTATTTACATGGTCTTGTTCTTGCTAGGGATTGTTTTTATCAAGATTGATGAACTATATGACTGGATCCCAGCCCCCATTGTTCTTACTGCTGTTACCTACTTCTGTAATTAACCTTTACTGAGTACTGTTAGGTCTTTAGCATAGCACTCTAAATATTTAAGCTAATAAGGATACCATTAGATGACTGACCCTGTAATTAACCTTATTCAGTTTATGAACATATATGTACGCTACAGAGCATGAAATTGGGAAAATACAAATATGATTGGTGGTTGGTTCACCATTTAAAAATTTGATCTACCAATTGTGTCTCAGTGATTTCTACTTGAGCTAAAACCACACCAATAATTTTGGAACGAGGGAGTACTTATTTGTTGTTGTGTATTTGATGGTTTGATAAAAATATCATGAAGGTTAAATCGGGCGTGGTTTTGATATATTTTTGTTACAAGATATTACATCGGCTTTCTGGTTTGGAAATACTTATAATCGTTTTCTTCTAACTGCATGTGAGCCCACACTTTTGTAGATTACTTAGGATAGAGATGATATGAATGTGTGCAACAAAATTCTTTACTCGGGAATGGCTTGGTAGGTCTCTCGACTATTCGGTTTCATCCGTAGGATTAAAATTTCTTCAACTTGCTCTCCTCCCACCTTCAATTTCTTTAAAACCGTTGTATTGACAAGTAGAAACAGTAGCTTGTTTGAATTATGTAAAGTTCATCCATGTAACAGTTGCCTCTTAAAGACTGCTGACAAAGTGCAAATTTGATATAATTTTGCTGATGACGCAAATTGATCGTACACTGAAACCGAAGCCTTTGGAAATTGAAACACAAACCTTACTTAAGAGCAGGCAGAGGCGCAGAGCCAACGGCATGCTCTTGGATCAATATTCTACAGGTTAAACAACATTCATATGTTCTAGCATCTTTAGATTTACATTTTCTTTTTAACAGTCTAATTACTCCATGTAAAAACTGCATCCATTTTGGTATGTGATACTGCAAGTGTAAATTAAGAAAGTAGCCTTTACGGTCTAGCTTCAGCATCTGTAAATCATGAATATGTACATACTACATAAAAATGGAGCATCCTTACTCGATTGCGTTCTTCTGTTTTACAGGTGACGTTGTTGCCTGCTCTTCTAAACTGCCGCTTGTTTATCGTTTGCTGTTTTGTGTATCAAGGTTTGTGCTTTCTCTTTAAGCTATATTTTCTTTTGATTATTGTTTTTGTCTGTAGTTTTTTTTTCTTCTCTATGGCAATGTATTTGGATCATGTTTCTCTGTGAAGCTTAGCATATTGGTTGTCTGGCTTGATCTTTTTACTAGCAGGAGGGTAACTACTGGAAGCAGTTGGCAAGACAAGCAGTCAATGGATCTCAAAGCGTTGATCCTGAAGGAAGGTAACTACTCAAAGGTATGCACATATTCATGTTGGAGAAGTTAAGTTTGCAAGGATCTGCTGTTGGAGGGCATGGTATGTGCTCTCAAGAAGTTCTTTATGATCCGGTGACATCTTTTGGCCTATTGAGGAACTGGACATGATTTATATAGCGAAGTTAAGTGTATGGATGACAACTTCCTCTCATACCTCTTTTGGCCTATTGAGGAGCTGGACATGATTTATATAGCGAAGTGTATGGATGACAACTTCCTCTCATACATGTTATCTGTATATTTTATATACATGGCTTTTGTGTTCTGTCATGTGTGTTCCTGCTGCAGACTTTTGTAGGAAATTCACCATGGGAATTTAAATAATGGTTCCCTGCCCATCAGTTTACTTTCTTGCATTTTATAGGCCACACTTTTCCTATTTTGTTAAAGAAGTGAACTCATTCCTAAACTTCCACCGTATATACATCAACGCTGGGATACTGTACCAACCCAGCAATACTAAAAAGCTATGAATTGTGTGTCAGTGTAGTACTATGTCCCACTGATGATGCTTCTCTGTAACATGTTTATCTATTTGATTGCATGCCTTGAAGTAGTAGTATATTGAGCACCCTGAGATAATCATCGAGAAGTTTGGTGGAATTTTAAATGATTTATTAAGCGACCTTTATGATTGACCATTGTACGAGAGCATGTTTTAGTACTACTTGAGCGAGTTAGAATGTATATATTTTCAACTAAGACCAATTTTTTCGAAAGGCAAAATAATTTCTGCATGATCACATATCATGATTATCTCCATGAAGAATGCTTTAGACAGTACAATAACGAAAATAAGCATTTTTGGCCTTCGAAACATATACTGTTCTTGGGACATCTGATTGGACCTTTCTATGTAGAAAATGAGAAGTGCTAAGTGTACAGAAATCCGCACGTCATATTTCTTACATGCGTGATTTATCATCTACGATCCTCTTTTATATTGCTTACTTGCGTGATTTGTCTGATTGCCAGTAGAAATGTTTATGTTAGCATGTCAGTTTGCTAACTTAATACCTTCCATCTTATACATCGATAATGCTTTGAAGACACCGACAAGAATAACTAAATTAAATTGTGCCTGAACATGTCAATTGCAATGACAGGTTCTCACCTTTCAACGAAGGATCTCATTATAAATCCTAATTTTGGATGTCTAGGTGGTTGGCTGATGGAGAGTGTTGCACTGCAGCTTATTTAATGATCAGTAGTGCAGCTCACGATTTGATTTAATTAGCGTTTTCGTAGTGAAAATATGAAGACAAATTTTCTAAACAACTTTAGGATATCTTCGAAAGAATGTGCTAGATTTGGGTCCTATTATATTTTCTCAATTCCTATGTCATCTCTCACATGGCTATGTGGTCTCCCCGGTTTTGTCTTTACATTATATCTATGTTGTACTACTGCTACCTCCCGCGCTACAGAAAGTATTTTTTATATCAGCTTTGCTCTCGTGTGTGCAAGGATTCCATTCAGGTACGAAAAACACCACCCCTCATGAAGTTACTTCTTTTCAGAGAGAGAATGATCATTGGTTTTTATATGGATTCAGTGCACATAAATAATTAGCTCGCATTTTAAGTTTGGTTTTAGAATTAGCTTTCCAGTTCTGTACATGTTTTCCTCGCTGATGATGGATTTCTTCTTCTAAGATGAATTGGTAACTTTAGCACCAAATATGAAGTTATTTGGACAAAGAAAATCTTCCTTCCTCTTTGCTATTTTCTCTCTTTAGTGTTGCTTTTTTAGAACACTCTTTAGTGTTGCTTTGATGTTCCTTTGTCACAGTTCGATATTCTGCCTTGTGTGGCCTGTGTCTTGGTTTACAGCTCCATATGGCTACCTATGTATATATACGTAGGTTTTGTTTGAACTGTACTCAAACCATGCAGATGTTTCCACATTCTTGCCTTCATCTTTTTAACTCGTGACATTGTTAGATAGTTGAATATCATTGGCCTCTGTCAGCATTCTATTTTTGCAGTTTGAAATGAGTATTGGTCCATTGATATTAAACTTCACAATAGGTGGTGGCATCTCCAGGAAAAAGTAGTGACAGATATGCTGGACATTTCTTTTCTGCTGTCCTCAACACATTTTTTAGTAACGGAGAGGATTACTCACCTTTGGTGCCGCAGGCGTTCAAGACCTAGCAGGGCTGGGCCAACCGGCCCTTCGTGTTTGAAGATCCCTGACACCCCATGCTACCAGCCGGGCATCTTCTTCCTGAGCCATGTCCGGAACCAGACCAGCAGGGGCAACATGAGCGAGTACTCGAGGCATGTCGTCAGGTCGGAGGGGTACAACCAGGCCAGCTGCCGTGTGTGTCCACGGTTCATACAGTCAAGGTGTTCGCTCATCTCCCAAGATGAGCCAGAACGAGCATTACAAGATGAACCCCCCATATTTTTCATTCCTTGATAAATGGTGTTGTATGTTGGTTAAGGACTGTTTTTCTTCTCCAATTATGAAACCTCAAACAACAGCAAGATATAACATTTTTGTTTGTTTTGCAATCAAAGCTTCCATCGAACAATTTATTAGAATTATGCTCCATCTTATTCAGAAATTGTGGCTATTTTGTATATTTATACAAGATAGTAGCGAGTTGGCCTCTCGGTCTTATTTCTTTATACATTTTGACTCATACGCACAGCCAACGTGTCTGATTTGGATGAATTTCTCTATCCTGTTTTATGTTGTGATATCTTTGATTTTTTGTCTCTCTTCCAGATTTACATAGAGATGCCTCGGTCAGTATTTAAGAATTTTGTGTTCTTTTCGATTGATGGCCTTTAAGTACCTTTTAGTTTTAGAATGATTCTGAAACGAGGTCACTTCCTACTTATCTTGATCTTCACGTCTGGTGGTAGGATGCTAGGTCAAGAATGCAGGGTGAGCAAAAGAAAAAGGAATACTCTGAACGCTTTTATCTCTGGTCATTTGGAGCATAATGGAGGGAGCAAGACAGCAGGCTTTGACAGTTTGCATATGGATTCAGCGGGATATACAACCTGTGTGTGTGTGTGTGTGTTCAGACATATATTTAGTTTTAGATGACTCTATACTATCAAGTTAAAATGTGTATATTCATCTTATTGTACACAACAATTCATAGTGTTTGCTATTAGAGGGTATTAAATCCTGGATCTTTTTTTTCATTGCGGACATGGCTTTAGCGTGCCTCTGCACCATTTGGCGCAATGGGTCCACTAGTTGTATTGATTGACAAAAAAATTCTTATTTTTCCTGTTGCCCCTTGGGCTCTTGACCTGTACTCCCTTGTATATGGGATGAAAGCAGTACTAACTGAATTTCGTCAATAAAAAAATTAGCCATTGCAGGCCATGGGTGGGCTATTCATGCGAGGATATACCAAGACTGCCACTATCAGCATCAGATACTCCCTCCGTCACATAATGTAAGACGTTTTTTAACACCAGTGTAGTGTCAAAAGGTATCTCATATTATGGGTCAGAGGGAGTATAATCTTATATTCCACATTTGCTTGGTTGATCAAAGGTTCGAATTTACAGGTCTGAAAATTCTTCCAAAAAAGGAACAGAGCCTAACCTCTATGTTGCAATACAATGACATCGTTACAACGAAACAAGCTGATTATAAATACTAGTTGTAACTCTTGCAAATGTAAAAATATGCCTGTCACCCAGATGGAACATTGCTTAGTAAGCGTTACAATTCAATAGGTATAGTATCATCCTTGCACGCATTGACCGGTGCCCAGCCACTGTACTTTTCAGATGTCCTTTATCCAAAGGAGCACTGCATGAAACAAACCATCCATCAATCTTTTGCAGAGGCAAGGCAGGTTTTGCAATAAAGTGTTAAGTATAGAAAAGAAAGAGCCAAGGCACCACAAGTCCACAACTCTTACCACAATAAAGTTCACTAAAGTTAACACGTCATGGTGCTCGTGCAAGTTAAAGGGCCACCAATATAAACATGTAGGAATCCGAGTGAAGACACTCACAAAATCAGGGGCAGGGATAGGCTTCAAGGACAGGGATTATGATCTAGTGTCTAGCATGCGCACATTTATGGCGATGGGAGGCCAAGGGGATGTTCAATGCAAGCTAGCTAAATGAGGAAGTAAAAGAAACATAAGCAACCTCACAATTGAACACTCTCAAGTCTGCTCTATAGGATCAGATAGACGGTGCACTGTGCTGATTGCCACAGTTCTCCGTATTGCGTAACCGACACTGATTGAAATTTTTGGTTGATTATATACCCTATATGTTATGGCAGCATCACACCAAGCATGGTTGGCACTATTCAAGTGGTTCCAATCACAAGATCAAAAGTCAAGCAATTGCACCTGCAGATAGTCAGATGGTGGGTCTTCTCCTACTTGAGTTGCAACAATCTAAAGTTCACAAAACTGACCGCAGGCTGATATCTCTCCACTTTGTGTTACTTTTGAAAAGACGGGCATTGTCAACGCCAGGTTGTAAAGAGAAACAAGGCGTGTCAATTCTACCGACCCAATACTATGTTCAGGAGCTGCATCAATCTAAGTGGGATTTTGTAATAGGCCGAGCATTATTCACTAGGAGTAGGTGGAGTGGAATACAAAAGGTAACCTAATAGAGTTAAATAATACCCAGAGAAGAAAGAGACTTGTGAGCTTTGTTCCACCCCTAGGGTTAGAGCTTCTGAGCCACTCTAGGATTGGGGGAGTTCCTCCACCATTGTTCATATAACCACTTTTGTTTGCAAGAACCAAAGTGTGGCAATGTGAACCAAGCATGTAGGTCTTTCATCAGAGGCTATCACATTGGTGTGCGTTGTTGGAACACATCCATCAAGCAACTAGGGGTACAAATTTAAAGTTATGAAGATATTAGTTATCATTCCAAATAGATGAATCATAGCCTTAAGAAAAAGAAAATGGAAAATAAGTCAAAACAAGTTTATTTGAATACATTGGAAACCAACCAGTAACAACCCGAAATAAGCTATAAGCAAGGACTTGACATAATAAGAAAAAATATCAACCAAGTCCTGGATACTGCTTCCACTGCTTCTTTATTTTTATTTATTTAAAACAGGCCTTCCACAAAGTCACCAGAAACAACTACATGGTAGAACAATGTTTCTTTATTCCACAACTTCTCTCCATGGAATCATATGGGCAAATGATAAACCTGAAATGACACAAGGTCGGTGCTATGTACTCCCTTCGATCCAAAATAAATGCTGTGGTTTTTGTTCAAATTTAAACCAAGACCATGACACTTATTTTGGATCGGCGGGAGTATATCTTTAATTTTTTGTGCAAATTATGAACATATAGAATGGCTCAGTGCACTAAAAACATGCTGTGTCACTGTACTTCCAGGGCCCATGTGATTATTTAAAATTAAAACTATCATGTAATCTCAAAAGGAACTTACAGTCTTGTTCTACAGGGCTCAGCCCGGTACAACCCAATAGAGCTTTACTTGTGAAGAATACCCTTCTTTTGTGTTTTAGGTTTCTTCTGAATATGATTCTGAAAGATGGGAAATATGAAGAAAAAAATTAGAGCGGACAAGAAGACACGCGGACTTGGCTAAAGAAGGAAACATGGTATAAACCTTTTGTCTTTGTAGAGCCTCGACATCTGTCCTCTCCTTCCAATTGCTCTTCCGCAATTTAATAGGGCGATTCCCAACATACTTTCCTGAGAAAAGTGAGTTCCAAACAAAATAAGTACAAGTATATAACAGTAAACCAGATCATATTGATAAGTGACAGCAAGTGAATCAATAGAGCTCATTGGAAATGCTAACCATTCATTTCTTTTATTGCTGCAGCAAGGTCTGTAGGGTTTGAAAAACTGACGAATCCATAACCTTTTGTTTTGCCAGTCCTCTTATCTCTAACAACCTATAAGAAAGGGTGGTCATATACATCAGGTGCAAGCCAGATTTTGCAGATAGGAAAAAGCACACCGCAGCTACGTGTAACTCAATATCTTGGTCAGCCATAAACAGATCATGAAAGTTTAGTCTGTTTAGATAGTCCAACTAAACTACCAAAGCCTTATAGCTATATAGGTGAGGACCATGTTGTACGAAATCCATGAAACTGTGTAGCTTAGCCTAATAAATGAATACACACGCGCGCGCGCATACACCTAGGAGTACATACTCCCACCACCAAACTGCCCTCGCCAACGCAATACCGGGTGGCCCCATGCATGCCCGTTTAGCCTTCTGTTTTAAATAAACTACATAATTAACCACAGTCCAAGTCCCCTTTGCATGGATAAGGCTTACTTCCAAAACTGGTCTCGTGATAGTAGGGATTCTTATTGTGCATTGTTTGCCAAAATTAATACCAGGCAAGGCGGTTACTCGTCCGACGGTGCTCATCAAGACGATCTCCATCGGCATCATGAGACCCGGCAGTGTGCACCTCATCCCGCGGCCATCAGCGTGTCTAGGTGGGATGGTACCTGCGGCGACAACAAATGTCTTGGATGGCAAATTGCAAACGAAAGCTGCTGCTAGAGACGTGAGAAATATTCTTGCCCTTAATTCCAATTGAGTAGGTTGGATGCATGAGGTATTCTTGCTAATTCGCTGCATTCATCTACTACTTATCCCGCTCGATACAGATCAGAGTCAAGAAATCGTGCGGTCGGGCTGCTCAATAGCATTTAGCATACATGAGAAGGCTCCACGAGAAGTCCTGCAGCGTCTCGACAAGAAGGCTCCACGACGATGACGGCATGCGGCTAGTGATGGGCGATGAGGACAACATGAGGGCAACGACGGTTGTACGATGATGATGGACATGATCCACGTGGCTGCACACCGATGGTGATGGATGCAGGGCCATCTCTAGAAATCTGAGGCCCCGGTGCGAAATGTAAAATTAGGCCCTTAAATTTGAATATTTTTATACAACTAAAGTATATTTTTACTTAACTATATAACCTAGTGTCACTTCGTACTCCCTCCGTCCCAAATTACTTGTCGCTCAAATGGACGTATCTAATACAATTTCGGTTCTAGATGCATCCATTTGAGCGACAAGTAATTTGGGACGGAGGGAGTACTATTTATAAATATATCATGAATTAATGCAAAATAGTTTGTTTTTACTTAACTATATAACCTAGTGTTACTTCGTACTTTGTTTTTGCCACTCTAGTTTTTGCCCACTTTGCTTGTGCCACTCTAGAATTTGACATCTCACTTTTGCCACTCTTAGCTTTTGAAAATACATCACAAATGCCATTCAGTGGCAAAAACGATAATTTTTCATTTCACTTTTGCCACTCTTAGGTTTTGCAATGTATCACAATTGCCACTCTGAAAATTTTGCTTTTGCCACTGAACGGCAAAATTGATATATTGTCAAAAGCTAAGAGTGGCAAAAGTGAAATGTTAAATTCTAGAGTGGCATAAGCAAAGTGGGCAAAAGCTAGAGTGGCAAAAACAAAGTTTTCCCTTCAAGTATTTACAGGAGCATAGTATAGAAAGTTACCTAGAATTGGTGCCAGGCTTGAGGCGGCAAACCAGGCGCAGATGGGCTAACAAGTTTTGGATAGCGTTGTTCTGAGCTGGACCCGCTAGCGCAAGAGGTGGGCGTCTATTCCAAGCCTGCAGCGTGCAGCAGCCTATCTTCAGATCCAGCAGGGCAGCGCCGTTGCCACCGGCAAAGTTGAAGACACCATCACTGGAAGAAGACTACAACTCCAACAACATGACACACGACGCCAGCAGCCAGATTTCACGGCAAGGCAGTGAGATCTTTTCTTCTCTAGCATCAACGCCGGCCTCGGCATCGATGGCTGCCGCAGGGGTCCCTAGATCCTACCGCTTCCATTGCTCCGGTCACCGCCGCGCAGGAGATGTATTATTGACCGACTCGATGCGGGGTTGATTGGTTTTCGAGGTGGCGCGGAGTGAATTGGGTGAAATCTTGATTAGGGCAGAGCAACGCTTTCCCTTCCGGCCTAGACTCAACCTAGAAATGGGTGCATGCGTTCAGGGTGCTTGGGGCGTGGAGCGACTCAGGTCAGACATACGAACCAGGCGGTTCATCAGTTTTTCTTTTTTTGCGGTGCTCCGATTTTCTCTTCGATCGGGGGCCCCTCGATTTTGGGGGCCCTGTTCGGTCGCTCACCTCACACGCCCTCATCGACGGGCCTGGATGGATGCATTTTGCATGGGATGGCAGCCAAGTCTTGAACATGGAGCGCTGACGGGTGGCCATGCATGCAACGTAGCGCTCCACGTTCCTTTGGATCTCATATGCACAGGAGAGGCTTAATGGCACAAAGATGATAGCAAGATGATTGCACGCTAAATGTAGCTATGCGGAGTAAGCGTATCACTAAGGTGCACAATGAGCGTGGCCTGACAATTTTCAACTCGCTAGTCAATCGACGCCAAGATGGAAGCTCAAATGGAGGAGCTCAAAGCCCTCATCAAGACCGCCAAGAGATCTTCCTCATCTTCGAGAAGACGCTCAAGTACACATGCTTCCGGCCTATCATCTCCAGCAAGGTCACATCGGCATCGACACCATCAACGACAAGAACGTGAAGGTCAAGAGCTCAACACCAACCACCGCTCTACGACTTCACCATCTACCTTGGCATCTTCGCCAAGCGACTTCAAGGCATCTTTGCCTCTGGACATGTGGCATCTTCGCCGACAAGCACCTCAAGATTACGCTCAAGTGAAGCTCCCCAAGCTCAAGTCCGCGACTTCCACGAGCTAGACCTCAACACCGACCAGATCCATCCGTACGAGGCTTGTTAGAATCCCCTTCCTGCCCGTTAGTTCCTTTCTCTGATCCCCTCTTGATGCGGAGCATCCTATGGACATCACCATGTCAAGAGTCCGTTTGGCAAGTGACACACGCGACATCTACTTCACACACATAAAGGTGAATCATCCACGTATTCACTTGACCCCTTTCAGGATGGTATACTACTTGACACTCCTCTCGTGTGCATGCATAGGTATTACCGGAGCTTCACCATCAACAAGGAGTGCGAGTGCATGTGTATGCTTACACCATCCGCGAGGGAAGCATGGAAGAGAAGACAGAAGAAACGAGAAGATGGAGCGGCTGCCAGAGACAGGCCGGACATCCGGGTCCCCTCCCGGATCATCCAGGCTTCGGCCGAATCATCTGGACGAGCTCCCGGATCATCCGGCTAACTGCGTCCGAAGACACCCGAAGGCTTCCACCCAAAGCCGGATCATCCGGGACTCCGTCCGGATCATCCGGCCTTACCTGTGCGCAATGCGGCCCAAGTGGCCTTGTATCCCCTCCTCACTTACCCCTTCGTGGCTAGGACTATAAATAGACCTCCCCTTCCTCATTTCTAGGGTTAGTAAAGTTATAGCTCGTTCTAGTTGAGGTTTGCTCCTTACCTCTACTCCTCTTGAGAGAGAGGGACACTCCCATGGAGTTCAAGGCCTCCATGTGAGAAGATCCCGAGGGATTCAAGACCCCCATGCGGGAAGGATCTACCTATATCATCAAGACCTCATCTCCTCTTGGATTTGGGACGAACTCTACCTTGTATCTTTCCCTTTGATTGTTCATGTACCTTGTGGATCTTGTGTGTTTGATTGTCTACTGGATGTGTGATTGGACCTGTTCTTGAGTGTTCCTCTTGTGATTTCCCCCTCTTGTTCCTCCTCGTAGCACCCTCCAATTCGTGAACATCAAGACAAATCGGGTACTTTGGCCCGTACCCTTCATCATCTTGGTATCATGAGCCACGTTGACACGAATTTGGAGCCCCCCCCCCATGTTCTAGCCTAATTTTGTTTGACTTCGTCGCAATTTGAAAATCCCCACCAAATTTTTTGCACTTTGTTGGTTCTTGTGAGATTTTGTTGTGTTTGATCCACGATTTTGTTGTTTGGCAAGTCGATCTTGGCTTTCCCCACCTCCCCACCACAAAATTCCTCCAAAATTTTTCTTTTCCCGTCAATTTTGACCCCCTGAAATCAAAAATTTCCGCCCAAATCGCGTCCCCGAGAGGAAATCCCGAGCAGTTTGACCTGCCCGGATCATCCGGACATCCTCCCAATCAGCTGGCCCCTTTCCCGGACGTCCGGCTAACCCACGCACCCAAACATCAACACCCGAGTTGACAAACCCGGATCATTCGGACCTACTCCTAGATGTCCGGCTACCCCTGAAACTGACACGACTGAATTCTTGTTTCGGTCATAACTAATTCATCCAGAGTCCAATTTTGACGTTCTTTAGCTCGTTTTGTAGCTATTGACATCCCACAAAAATACTTCCATCACCATTTGACTCCATCAATTTTTGTGTATTTTGGCATCTTTGCATAGGCCATCCACCAAACTTCCGCACCACAACCCAAAACTTCCGCAACCTAACCCATTTCGATCCCCATTGCATTTGTGGTTGCTTGAGTTGTGATTCGAGTCTTCTATGGTGTTTCGGCTACTTAGGGACGGCTACTTCTTCACAACCACCACCATACCATTCCACCAACTTTCCCCAATTTTGTTTGAGATTTTGAGTTGCGATTTTCCGTTTTCTAAGGTGTTTCGGCTAATTAGGAACGGTTTCTTCCTCCGCCACTCATCATCGCCACGGACTCAACAACGACCACTTCACCTTTTGACACCGCAACCGTAAGCAAGGACGGTAACCTCGACAACACCATTGTACATTTCCTTGCCATTGCATTGATAGCCCCGAGCCTATTGCGTACCTTTCCCATCGAGACTAGCGAGTTGAAAATTGTCGGGGCACGCTCATTGTGCATCTTAGTGATACACTTACTCCGCATAGCTACCTTTAGTGTGCAATCATCTTGCTATCATCTTTGTGCCATTAAGTGTCTCCCACGCATATCTAACATACTTGTCTCATATCTTGGCTCGAGCATCAAGCATAGTGGCAAAGCATACAAAAAAAGACGAAAAAGCTTTTAAGCAAAAGAGGAGATACAAAAGAGCATGTAAGCAATAGAACTAGCATTGAGCCATTTTGCATGGTACATCATATTGGATCATACATGCATAGCATACTTGGGACTGAAGACGGCATGTTTACTCTCATAGGTTGGTGCACAAGCGTATCTAGCCCATTTGAGCAATCAAGCTATTGTCTCTCTAGTATCCGTGCAACACGAGCTTTTGCGTGGTTACACATTTTGTGCTCATTCCTTGGTTGTGCGAATCCCACTTATCTATCAGTGTGTGTTCCTTGTGCCACAATATAGCTATTGATCTATTTGCTTTATTGCGATTTTGTGAATCTTCCTCGACCTTATTGATATCATTGACTAACACTTGCTTGAATTTTGTGCCACTTGTCCTAACAAAGCCACTCAATAAGCTTTATTTTGTAGGTGTGAGTGAACAAGTCATGTACCAATTTGACTATTCTCTCAATTCACATTGAGTGACACGGGATACATCCTCAACTTTGGGAAAAGGTATCTTGGTATTGTTTATCTCATTTCCTACTTACCTTTGCTCGAGTCTTGTGATGGATAGGCAAGCACATCTACTTCGGTCTACAACCACAGCGACGAGTTCGATGCCACGAAAAACTTCATTGACGCCAAGATGGATGCTCAAAGCCCTCATCAAGACCGCCAAGAGATCTTCCTCATCTTCAAGAAGACGCTCAAGTACACATGCTTCCGGCCTATCATCTCCGACAAGGTCACATCGGCATCGACACCATCAACGACAAGAACGTGAAGGTCAAGAGCTCAACACCAACCACCGCTCTACGACTTCACCATCTACCTTGCATCTTCGCCAAGTGACTTCAAGGCATCTTTGCCTTTGGACATGCGGCATCTTCGCCAATAAGCACCTCAAGATTACTCTCAAGTGAAGCTCCCCAAGCTCGAGTGCACGACTTCCACGAGCTACTACGACCTCGACACCGTCCATATCCATCCGTATGTTGCTTGTTTGAATCCCCTTCCTGCCCAATAGTTCCATTCTCTGATCCCCTCTTGATGCGAAGCATCCTACGGACATCACCATGTCAAGAGTCCGTTTGGCAAGTGACACGTGCGACATCTACTTCAAATACATAAAGGTGAATCGTCTCCTTTACACGTGTTCACTTACCCCTTCGAGCATGGCATACTACTTGACACTCCTCTCGTGTGCATGCATAGGTATTATCGGAGCTTCACCATCGACGAGGAGTGCGAGCGCATGTGTACGCTTACACCATCTGTGAGGGAAGCATGGAAGAGAAGACGGAAGGAAGGAGAAGACGGAGCGGCTGCTAGAGATAGGCTGGACATTCGGGTCCCCTCCCGGATCATTCGGGCTTCAGCCGAATCATTTGGACGTGCTCCCGAATCATCCGGCTAACTGCGTCCGAAGACACCCGAAGGCTTCCACCCAAAGCCGGATCATCCGGGACTCCGTCTCGATCATCCGAAAGATGCCCGGATCATTCGGCCTTGCCTGTGCGCAATGCGGCCCAAGTGGCCTTGTATCCCCTCCTCACTTACCCCTTTGTGGCTAGGACTATAAATAGACCTCCCCCTCCTCATTTCTAGGGTTAGCAAAGTTACAGCTCATTCTAGTTGAGGTTTGCTCCTTACCTCTACTCCTCTTGAGAGAGAGACACTCCCATGGAGTTCAAGGCCTCCATGTGAGAAGATCCCGAGGGATTCAAGACCCCCATGCGGGAAGGATCTACCTATATCATCAAGACCTCATCTCCTCTTGGATTTGGGATGAACTCTACCTTGTATCTTTCCCTTTGATTATTCATGTACCTTGTGGATCTTATGTGTTTGATTGTCTACTGGATGTGTGATTGGACTTGTTCTTGAGTGTTCCTCTTGTGATTTCCCCCTCTTGTTCCTCGTGTTCTTCGAGTTCCTCCTCATAGTGTGACGCCCCAAGACCGACGCTCCAGAAGACTTCCATATTTTTGTGACCTCCGTGTGTTTCATTTGTGCTTGCTCTATTTATTTTTGCATTGCATCATGTCATCATGCCATCATGTCTTTTAATTTTGTAAAACTCAACTAAATAAATTGCATAGATCTTCGGTCCATTTAAACCGAGGGAATTCACATGGTGATTCTCTTTATAACATACCCTCTCGATATTTAGAGAGCTATAATAAATATTCCATTCTTTTGGACTTAACCATAACACACGTGCAAAAATAATTCCCATGCCTATTCCACTTCAAGTTTGACCTTCAAATCTTGTCCACAATTCTTTATCTCTTTTATTATCGAGGCTCCTCTAAAAAACCGAACAATTTTGTACCTTCTTTTTACCAAGTCCTAGTTCAAACCCATTTGAATTAAATTCAAATGAGTTTGAATTTACATCTTTCAATCATGGCCTTTTCTATTTTCTAGGAACAAACTCATTTTTATGAGTCTGGGAAACTTAACCGCATGTCCAAATTCTTCCTCTAACCTTCTCTTCTCTCTTTTCCTTTCTCTTAATTCTCTGTTAATGAAAAGAGAAGGAAATAGGGGAGAGGGAGAAGAGAGTCCAGCCCAGCTGGGCCTCTCACCGACCCAACCTTCCCCACAACCCATCAGCCAGCTAGGCCTCCCAGCTACTGCACCTAGGCCCATTTGCCCCTAGGCCCAACCGGCGCCCTTCCTAACCCTAGCCGCCAGGGAGCCCGATTCCTCTCTCTCGATCTCACCTTCTCCCTCCAGGCAGCGCTGCCACACCCGTCATCCCTCTCCCTCGATCCCCATCTCTCCTTCTCTCGCTCGTCTCCCCAGCCTCTCCTGCCTGATCCCCATCGACACTCTCTCCCTCTCATCCTCCCACACCGCCGCCACTTCATGCCCGCGCAGCCAGTGCCAGGGGTAGGCGCCGCGTTCGATCCACAATGCCTGCGCCTCCTCCTTTCTCTTCTGCCACCATGACGCACCCGCGCCACCGGGCTCCTCCCCTCAAACCCTGACCTCGGCCTTCGGCCATGGCACCGCGCCGACAACCACCAGCAGGATGCCGCCCTGCGTGCATTTTGCCCCTTCGGAACGGCAAGGTGGGTCTCTACCGTTGACGAGGTTCCGATAAGACCGTCAAGTGAACGACTACTTCCACGACGATACGAGAACAACTACCGTCGACGTGCATTTTGCCAAGTACCACTACCGTCGACCCTCGAAGACTCCGTGAACGCCGAGTTCCTCGCCGTGACCCCGAACATCTACGAAAACTTGTGCGACTAAGAACGTGAACGACTACCGTCGACCCCGAGTGACTCGGATTCGTCAAGTCCCTCTACGAAACGTGTATCACTACTTCCATTACCGACGCCGTGTACCACTACTTCCACTACGACCGTCCCGAGAACGCCTACTTCCTCTACATTGCACCGAACCCGAACCGTCCCGTTTGCACGCTTCGAAGGTATAACCCCGAGACGACGCCCATGATTGAATGCATGTGAGTCGTATGAGATGAACCCCGCGTTTGCACCGTGTCCGAAATTGTCGCTTGCATGTTCCTCCTTGTTGCCATGCCGTCCACCCGTGGGAACCCGGTAACCGGGATCACCCCACCATCTTTTGCACGCTCCCGCCACACTTCCTTTGCATCGGTATCTCCATGAGCTACCGGAACCGATATGTTGTCGTGGCATCATTTTCGGATTAGTTGTCGTGGCCCCCTTTTCCTTCCGCCATGGCGACAAATGCTTCATAACATGCTCATGTCAACATTTTCTTAAAATTGCATAAAACTTGTATATGTCATCTGCATCATGATAACAACATTTAAAATGTTTAAAATTGTTGTTTGCATTAAATTGCTAAATATGCATATGGGGATTTTCCGGAATTGTTGTTTGTTGTTCCGGCCTCATTTAAAATGCCTAAATAGCTAGTTTACTTATGCCTCACCTCTTGCCATGTTTAACCAACATGTAACATTGTTGAGTACATAAACAAGAGGAAACTAAATAACCGATTGTGGTGTTTCGTCAATATGCAACTCGTTGCATATTGAACTTCACTTAATTTGTAGTGTTGTTTGTGCACTTTGCCATGCCATGCTTATTTAAACCGGACATGCATCATCCTTGGTTGTGCATCATGCCATGCTTGTGATGGTTGTTTACCATGTTGTTTGCTTCTTTCCGGTTGCGCTTCGCCTTGATAGTTCCGGTTACGTTGCGTTTGTGAGGATTCGCGCGACTACGTCCGTTTGTCTTCTTCATGGACTCGTTCTTCTTCCTTGCGGGATCTCAGGCAAGATGACCATACCCTCGATATCACTTTTATCTTTGCTTGCTAGTTGTTCGTTCTATCGCTATGTCGCGCTACCTACCACTTGTTTATCATGCCTCCCATATTGCCATGTCAAGCCTCTCACCCACCTTCCTAGCAAACCGTTGTTTGGCTAAGTTACCGCTTTTGCTCAGCCCCTCTTATAGCATTGCTAGTTGCAGGTGCCGTGCAGGTTGTTCCCTGTTGGAACATGGATATGTTGGGATATCACTATATCTATTGTTTAATTAATGCATCTATATACTTGGTAAAGGGTGGAAGGCTCGTCCTTATGCCTGGTGTTTTGTTCCACTCTTACCGTCCTAGTTTCCGTCATACTGGTGTTATGTTCCTTGATTTTGCGTCCCTAACACAATGAGGGCTATGGGACCCTCTTGACAGTTTGCTTTGAATAAAACTCCTCCAGCAAGGCCCAACCTTGGTTTTACATTTGCCTAACAACCTATAACTTTCCCTTGGGGTTGCAAACCCGAGGGTCATCTTTATTTTAACCCCCCCCCCCACCAGTGCTCCTCTGAGTGTTGGTCCGAAACGAGCAGCCTGCGGGGCCACCTCGGGGAAACTTGAGGGCTGGTTTTACTCGTAGCCTGACCTATCCGGTGTGCCCTGAGAACGAGATATGTGCAGCTCCTATCGGGATTTGTCGGCACATTCGGGCAGTCTTGCTGGTTTAGTTTTACCATTGTCGAAATGTCTTGTGCATCGGGATTCCGAGCCTGATCGGGTGTCCCGCGATGAAGGATTGTCTCCACGGATCATGAGCTTGTGATGGGCTAAGTTGGGACACCCCTGCAGGGTATAAACTTTCAAGAGCCGTGCCCGCGGTTATGTGGCAGATGGGAATTTGTTAATATCTGGTTGTAGAGAACTTGACGCTTAACTTAATTAAAATGAATCAACCGTGTGCGTAGCCGTGATGGTCTCTTTTCGGCGGAGTCCGGGAAGTGAACACGGTCTTGTGTTATGTTTGAACGTAAGTAGTTTCAGGATCACTTCTAGCTTCACGACCGTTGCGTAGCTTCTCACCTTACTCTTATTTGCGTGTGTTAGCCACCATATTTGCTTAGCGCTTCTGCAGCTCCACCTCATTATCGTATCCTACCCATAAGCTTAAATGGTCTTGATCTCGCAGGTGTGAGATTGATGAGTCCTCGCAACTCACAAATACTTCCAAACAGTTGCAGGTGCCGATGATACCAGTGCAGGTGACGCAACCAAGCTCAAGTGGGAGCTCGATGAAGATCTTGGTCGTTGTTATGTGTCTTTTTCCGGTTGATCAGTAGTGGTGCCCAGTTGGGACGTTCGGGGATCTAGCATTTGGGTTGTCTTCTTTTATTTTGGTTCCATAGTTGGACCTTGATTGTACTCTGGATGATGTATGTTTAACTTGTTATTTGTGTGAAGTGGCGATTGTAAGCCAACTCTTTATCCCTTTCTTATTCAGTACATGGGATTGTGTGAAGATTACCCCTCTTGCGACAAAACCACGATGCGGTTATGCCTCTAAGTCGTGCCTCGACACGTGGGAGATATAGCCGCATCGTGGGCGTTACACATAGCCCCCTCCAATTCGTGAATATCGGGACAAATCAGTGTACTTTGGCATGTACTCTACATCACCTCTCGTCTTTGGTTATTTACTCACGATTGCAGTTGATTGCAGCCGATTCCATGGGTGCGGCGGCGCTAGCGGGGATGGACGAGCTGAGCATGCCACAGCATGCATTGGGGGTCCTAGAGGCACCACACAACGTCGTTGAAGGCCACCGGCGGACGACGGGAGGAGCGGCGCATAAGGGGCGGTGCAGAGCAGCGAATACTATGGAGGTTCACTGGAGAGGAAGCACTGAAGGCGGCAACCGGCGGTGGGTTTGTGGCTGTTTTTTAACAGCGATACTTCATTTTTGTAAGTGTCTAATTGAGCCTGACTTGTTCCATGTCTACGGATTGTCTCATTCCATGTCTTGACATGCTTTTGCTACTTATGATTCACGTTCATGTTATTTACTTGTCAAGTATGAGTATGTCTTGTGAGTACGAAAGTTCTCATCGGGGATTCCAATCCTAATATCTTTGCAGGTGAGTCCAGCATACGTGAGTACTTTGATTCCGGTCACGTAGGCGACGCCTAGTTGTTAGGTCACTCGGTTCGTTAGCTCAATCCGGGTTGTTACTTTTGGGCGGGGTGGCATGGCTGTCATCCCATGTTTATGCTTTTATCATTGCCTTGTTATTATGACCGGCCTTAAAGCCGTTTGTTTGTAATTATCTACCTCTCATGTATTGCCCTTTGGATCCCAAATGTGAAGTCAAACGATAAGGGGTGATCGCTCGTCCAATCTTGCCTGAATTGGCCTCTTTGGATTACAGGAATTTGAAAACGTAGGAGCAGGAAAAACGCAGGATTGAGATGTCATGTACCATGGAATCCTACAGGATTTCAAAACATAAGAATACTGAAGCATGTACCTTTGGTGGAGGACAGTAAACGAAGACTGGAATTTCAGATGATTTGAGGAAACAGGGTAGAGAGAGATCGAGTGAAAGTGCATTGGACTTCGCAAAGGAAAAATGAGGTTTGAGCTCATGTTAAGATTCGTATGTAATGGGAGGCATAGGAATGGAATTTAGTAGTCACAATCCTATGATCCAAAGGGCTTTCATAGGGGGGGGGGGGGAATCCTTAGGATTCAATCCTCCAATGTTCCCATGAAAATTGTACAATCCAAAGAGGCCCTTTTAAATTATGTGAACCAATGTGGTCACTGGTGCATCAGAAATAATGTTCAACTTTTGCTATCTTGATTTATATTATCTAACTTATGCATCTAGCTAAATTCATTCCTAGGAAGTGTAAATTTTGGGTTGTACACTAGTCCAGATTATTTTTTGTTGAGGACATATCTTTAGTTGGTGCAGAAGTGAAAGAGAAGCCGTTCAAGTACCCTCTCTAGTCTCAAAACCTTGTTACCAGGGATAAGTAGATTCAGAACTTTTACACTTGACCAAAATATCATTTTAGATATTTGAAACACATATAAATTATTTTGTCAAGCAAAATACTGTCATGATATTAAACCTCTGTGTTATTTAGAAATGTAGTATTGTAACAGAAACTTGTGAATAAATTGAGACTGCGACACTGAACAGTGGAGAAATAATAAGAATTTAGTGGACGCGAGGAAGTTGTTACCTTTGCCATATTGAAGGAGGGGAACCGCGAAAAGGCTTTTGAGAGAACATCGTCATTAACTTCGTTACCTAGATCTCCACAAAACAACCTGTAGTCATCTGTAAAAAAATCGAACAGAATGAGCAATTGGGGAAAGTAAATTTATGGATGAACTGTAAACTGAAAGAGTATGAGAGAGGATATACTTTCGGGCCACTCGGTGAGGGTAGGATCCTCCCAGGACTGTCCGGCTGCACGACGAGGTATTGTCTTCTTCTTGGCGGCAGCGTCGGAGGAGGAGGCGGAGGCCCTGGCAGCAGAGGGGTCGAGGACGTCGCTGGTGGCGAGGGCGGCCTTGACGCTCTCGAGCGCCTCGGGGGTGATGGTCTGCGCGTCCCGCTGGAAGAGCTGCTGCGCTTGCTGCAGCTGCTGGTACTGGTAGGTCGCCACCGGCTGCTGCTGCTGCAGGTGGAAAGGGAGCGGGAAATAGCTGCCCCCCGCCGGAAGCGCGGATGACGAAGAACCGGGAGGTGGAGGAGGAGGAGGATTAGGGTTCCGAGGATCCGACGACATCTGCTCCAATCCAATCACCCCACAAAAAAAAATTCCTCGCTTTGAGAGAGGAGGCTAGGGTTAGGGGTTCCTTCCTTCCCTGCCGATGCAATCGAAAGGAAACTAGGATTGGATCCTCTCTTTTTTTTTCGCCCCCACTTTACCAGTCCGTTGAGATAGCAATGAACTGCTTGGGCGCTCTTTTCTCAAAAAAAAAAGAAAAAAAACCTGGTTGGGCGTTCATTTCTCTTCTCTATTATTAAAGGGGATTGAACGTCGTGATGGTTCGACCTTCCCTCGTGATTTGACCACCTCGTTCGATCTCCCGCCTTGTACAACAACCATCGCTCGGTGTCCCACACGGCCACACAAAATCCAGCCCGCAAGCCCATGTACCATCGATACTGCATTGGACGTGGCCCACCCCGTGTTGGACGTGGCCCGGAAACCAGCCCACACTTCCTCCCATCCCAGACCGAATACAGAGAGAGAGAGAGATTGTCGCTGACACGCACTCACGTCTCTGTCTCCCCCAACTCCCAACTCACTCCCGATCCCGACCCCATCTTTCTCCAGGAAAAGTCGTCGCTGCCGCCGGTTGTGCTCGTCGCCCCGCCACCTTTCCATCCGCTGCCATGCGCCTTTCTGGATCAAGGTGAGGGATGCCTCCCGTCCCGTGCGCCCGCCTTGGAAGGGAGGGAGAGAGAAAGACAGAGATAAGAAAGAGGGAGGGGCGGACAGCGGCGACGTTGGCCTAATCGCCGACAGAGGAAGATGAGGTTGTGGTTCCAAAGCGTGACGGGTCGGCGCTGCTGATTCACGGCTGTCGACTTCCTTGTTTGCTTCTGGCTGCGGGCGCGGCGCACCTTGCCTTCATGTCACCAAGAAGGTCTACAGTCCATCATCATCCGACGTAAAACTTCAGGGCGGCCACCAGAAAGATCATGATATGCCGCCATTATGCAGGAGCTCTCGGTTATGGTGAGACAGAAACTCCAGAATACTTACACTTATAGCTATATTGTGTCTCTTTTTTTCTTCCAGGCTTCATATTCATTGGTTTATATGATTTCTTAGGTTAGGATAATTTTTTTTGGATAATCCTGGTCTGAAACCTTGTGCAGAAGGAAAAATCTGCTTCCCAATCAAGCAGTTCATCAACAATAATGCCAAGATTAATAATAAGTTCAACAAGGAAGCCAAACAACTTTTTATAGTGTGCACTCTCACAAGTATTATGGTTGGTAGTTGTTCCCCTCTCCTGATCGAATGAATTATGGATGTCTCTAGTGCTACTGATAGATTGGTTTGGTGGTTGATGTGATTTTTCAGGCCTGGTAAACAAGAAAGCGGCCAACTGCTTGTAAAGAGAAACCGATAAGGAGAGCTGGACATATAAGGTGATTATCGCTTCTCTTTGATTTCTTTCAGCATGAACATAGATGTGCAAATTCAGATAACTTTTATTGTCTGTGTCGCTTGAATACAGATTTTATTATCTGTTCATCTTTCTAACTTTAATCAGTGGTTTGGTTGTAGACCGGCAGCAAACTATAGTACAATAAATCAAGCAATTAATTTGTTGTTTTACCGCATTCTGGTATCAACTACTAAGCAAAGTAGTAGAATAAACAATTTTGGCTTGCATCGATTTTTCTTGTTTTTTTGAAAGGACAAATTAGTTTTAAAGTTAGTTTTATTTTTCACCATTTGACATGTTAATATTTTTGTCGTGTACTGATATACTCCCTCCATCCCAACATAACTGTCTTTGATTTAATAAACTTTACAAAATTGTACTAAATCAAAGATGCTTATTTTGAGATGGAGGGAGTGCTTGCCTTGCGTTTTTCCTTTCTTTTAGTGCTAGGAAAAAACAAATGTCGGTTGATATGCTCTTGATATGGCCCTGCTAAGTACAATTAACTTCATTTTAAAAAATCACACATATATTCTAATTCATAATAGCATTGTAGGCAAAGGGGTGGAACACGCGGTGTTTAAAATTTAGACAACAATTTTTAGTATAGTATTCCGAGGATTAGACAATAATTTTTAATATAGTATTCCGAGGACTACTAGATGGTTTAAGGTGACAGCTTCGGATCCCAAAAATGTGTGTGAGGAGTCTCCAAACGCGCGCTACAGGCTACATCCTTAGGTTTAGTCGTCTATTCTAGCTTAATCGTGTATAGACCATTCCATTCGTGGTATTGATCCCTCCGTTCATTTTTATAAGGCATTTAAAACAACTGGCTTTGAACTATTTAGAACACTGTCTGAACAGGCTTAAACGTCTTATATAAGTGAACAAGGAGAGTAGTAGTTATCACGAGGAATCCCTCATATCTGGATTGAGAATTTGCTATTATGAGATTTTTCATCCATGTCGTGCTCTACTCAATTGGCATACTAGGCAACCTATACATGGCCAAAAAAGATCTGACCGCCGAATCCCGTCCTCGAGCAGGCTTAGGAATTGAAGATACCTAGACTCCCATAAGATGGGTATCATCAGGTAAAGCTATGTTATGAACAGCGACAACTCATATGAAGATGCCGAGGAGATCAATTTGATTCCTTTATTGCTATTATTGCACGACAATATCTGTTATTGTTGCTATTGTTAGGAAAAATATCCCAATGTACACACTTTATTTGCCAATGTAACAACATGATTAATCTCAATCTGGGACAATGCATTATTTTCTAAATATAGTCAAACATCACCGGATATATACTTTGAACAGTCAAAGGAACATGCTACCAGCAGGAAGAAAACATGCTTGCATTTTCTTAGATGGTATGTAGGACCTGAATACTATTTGCCGGACTGCCGACGTACTATGTATATTGTAACAGAACTACATGGATAATAATATCATTAGAAAAACTTGAAAGAATTACGGTGGCTGTTAGTTTGCTTGAAGTGAGTATACACTACAATGCTTCTCATAGCTTTATACTTCTATGATGCAAACTTATGTATTCTGGAGTTTTTTTTTGCTAGGGAACTCTGAAGCATGTGGTTGAAGTAAATCTACATTCTCAGAAAGAATTTGCATATTCAGGAGTACTGCAAACGTAGTGCTTGCTTTGTTAATATTTTTATGTTCTCAAGGATGTTAAAGGGTTCCTCCTGAGAACCAAGAGGACAAGCTTGAACTCAAGCTGCCTCTTCACATAGAAGTGCTTGAACGCAATATGCTCCTCCTGAGTCAGTTGACAGATATAGAAATAAGATTTTATGAGAAGTAACCTGAAGGTCAGATTTGTTTTGTAGTAACTATACCTCTTATGTTATCTTTTTCTTCTTTATGATTGGGAGTAGTATATGTTGTTTTAGAGGGTCTATTTTTCAGAAAATAAGATTATGCTTTTTTGTTTCTGTACTCAACGTAATTCATGTTTCCTTTCAGTTAGTTGCGAGAGGCACTGCTTAAGTTTTATTTCAACTAATTGGTCGCTGAAAAAGATATTAAAATAATATTTTGAATTGATAAAACATAATATATATAAAAATACAACATTTTGAAGAGGGTTCAAACACAATGGCGACAAAAAAGGTGAAGGGAAAGGAAGGGTAAGGATAAAGATATGATGTGAGGAGAGCGTGGTTAAATAAACACAACCATGCCTACGAAGAAAGAAGGGGAAGAAATAATGAATCTGTTGTTATAGGGATTGAAACAATCATGCTTCACTATGTTTTCTGTTTGTATTTGCCAATGTAACAGCATGATTAATCTCGATCTGGGACAATGCATTATTTTCTAAATATAGTCAAATATCACCGGATATATACTTTGAACAGTCAAAGGAACATGCTACCAGCAGGAAGAAAACATGCTTGCATTTTCTTAGATGGTATGTAGGACCTGAATACTATTTGCTGGACTACCGACGTACTATGTATATTTTAACAGAACTACGTGGATGATAATATCATTAGAAAAACTTGAAAGAATTACGGTGACTGTTAGTTTTCTTGAAGTGAGTATACACTACAATGCTTCTCATAGCTTTATACTTCTATGATGCAAACTTATGTATTCTGGAGTTTTTTTGCTAGGGAACTCTGAAGCATGTGGTTGAAGTAAATCTACATTCTAAGAAAGAATTTGCATATTCAGGAGGACTGCAAATGTAGTGCTTGCTTTGTTAAGATTTTTATGTTCTCAAGGATGTTAAAGGGTTCCTCCTGAGAACCAAGAGGACAAGCTTGAACTCAAGCTGCCTCTTCACATAGAAGTGCTTGAACGCAATATGCTCCTCCTGAGTCAGTTGACATATATAGAAATAAGATTTTATGAGAAGTAACCTGAAGGTCAGATTTGTTTTGTAGTAACTGTACCTCTTATGTTATCTTTTTCTTCTTTATGATTGGGAGTAGTATATGTTGTTTTAGAGGGTCTATTTTTCAGAAAATAAGATTATGCTTTTTTGTTTCTATACTCAACGTAATTCATGTTTCCTTTTAGTTAGTTGCGAGAGGCACTGCTTAAGTTTTATTTCAACTAATTGGTCACTGAAAAAGATGTTAAAATAATATTTTGAATTGATAAAACATAATATATATAAAAATACAACATTTCGAAGAGGGTTCAAACACAATGGCGACAAAAAAGGTGAAGGGAAAGGAAGGGTAAGGATAAAGATATGATGTGAGGAGAGTGTGGTTAAATAAACACAACCATGCCTATGAAGAAAGAAGGGGAAGAAATAATGAATTTTTTGTTATAGGAATTGAAACAATCATGCTTCACTATGTTTTCTGTTCACTCATAGCAACGCACGGGCGTTAAACTAGTAGAAATTAGAATGTCCATAAAAAATAAGATATTACAAAATGTGGAATTTCAAGAAAAACTGATAAGTGCCACTCATGTGGACTGAAGGAGGTCGGGGCACACGACCTTTTAGCCACCCATTATGACACGTTGACCTTTTTCTATTTTCCGCATGCAAACAGGAAAATAACTGATGATATTAGCAGGAATCTTTGGGTTTTTTCAAAAAAAAATCTCTTAAATGACAAATCTGACTGAAAAAACGTTTTGACCATTAAATTCATTGCAACAAGAACTTCAAACTAGATCCCATATCGATATGTTTCGATGATATTTTTTGGCGGTCAAAAGTTTCCATGTCTATTGCACATAAATTGTCATGATGTTTATACTTAAGTTGCCATGATATATTTCAACTAGTTTTCTTCTACGCTTAAAGTAATTTTTGACATGTTATAAAAAAAGAAATAAAGAAACTAGACTTGCCATGATGAATTACTAAAATTTTCCATGATCCATGAAATAATTTTGACATGGTTCATAATTAAAAAGAAATGAGTTGTCAATTACTTTAAAAATGCATGGTCACTTACTTAGAATTGACATGAATCAGAAACTAAAATTGCCATGGTGAATTACTTAAATTTGCCATGATACATGCACAAAAAATTGCCATGGTTCATAAAAATAATAATTTCCATGATCAAAATATTAGAATTGCCATGGTCAAAATACTAAAATTATCATGATCCATAAACTAAAATTGCTATCATGAATTATTCAAAACTGCCATGATCCATGGATTAAGTTTGTCGTGGTTAGTTACTAAAAATTGCCACGGTCAATTAATAAAATTTGCTGCAAAAAGTAGTTGAAATACAATATAGTTTTAAATCTAGAAGAAAAAATAGATTAAATATATCATGGCAATTTTAGTCTAAACATTATTGCAACTTCAGTCTAACATCATGGCAATTTCGGGCCAAAAAAATTCATCGAAACATATCAACATGGGATCTAATTTTGAAGATCTCATCGAGATGGATTTAATGATGAAAGCGGATTTCTAATCGGAATTTTTATTTAAGAGATAAAACATTTTTAAGTCTGAAAAACTAAAAAAGATTCCATTGATGGCATTTGTTTGTTGTGGCAAAATAGATGGTAATGAAGATGTTTGGACCATATTTCTTCATGCCACATGTGTGCCACTTATCATTTGAAAAAAATAGAAAACTGGAATCGAAGAGAATACTGTCTAGGATTAGAGCAACTCCATCTGGGGCACCCATGTTGGGGAACGTAGTAATTTCAAAAAATTTCCTACGCACACACAAGATGATGTGATGCATAGCAACGAGAGGGGAGAGTGTTGTCTACGTACCCAACGCAGACCGACTGCGGAAGCGCTGACACGACGTAGAGGAAGTAGTCGTACGTCTTCACGATCCAACCGATCAAGCACCGAAACTATGGCACCTCCGAGTTCGAGCACACGTTCAGCTCGATGACGATCCCCGGACTCCGATCCAGCAAAGTGTCGGGGAAGAGTTCCGTCAACACGACGGCGTGGTGACGATCTTGATGTACTACAGCAGCAGGGCTTCGCCTAAACTCCGCTACAGTAATATCGCGGAATATGGTGGCAGGGGGCACCGCACACGGCTAAGGAATAGATCACGTGGATCAACTTGTGTGTCTAGAGGTGCCCCCTACCTCCGTATATAAAGGAGTAGAGGGGGGAGGCTGGCCGGCCAAGGAGGAGGGCGCAGGAGAGTCCTACTCCCTCTGGGAGTAGGATCCCCCCCCAATCCTAGCTGGAATAGGATTCGCGGAGGGGGAAAAGAGGAGGAGGGGGCCGGCCACCTCTCCTAGTCCTAATAGGACTAGGGGAAGGGGGAGGCGCGCAGCCCATCTAGGGCAGCCCCTTCTCTTTTTCACTAAGGCCCACTATGGCCCATATAGCTCCCGGGGGGTTCCGGTAACCCTCCCGGTACTCCGGTAAAATCCCGATTTCACCTGGAACACTTCCGATATCCAAACATAGGCTTCCAATATATCAATCTTTACGTCTCGACCATTTCGAGACTCCTCGTCATGTCCATGATCACATCCGGGACTCCAAACAACCTTCGGTACATCAAAATGCATAAACTCATAATATAACTGTCATCGTAACCTTAAGCGTGCGGACCCTACGGGTTCAAGAACAATGTAGACATGACTGAGACACGTCTCCGGTCAATAACCAATAGCGGGACCTGGATGCCCATATTGGTTCCTACATATTCTACGAAGATCTTTATCGGTCAGACCGCATAACAACATACGTTGTTCCCTTTGTCATCGGTATGTTACTTGCTCGAGATTCGATCGTCGGTATCCAATACCTAGTTCAATCTCGTTACCGGCAAGTCTCTTTACTCGTTCCGTAATACATCATCTCACAACTAACTCATTAGTTGCAATGCTTGCAAGGCTTATGTGATGTGCATTACCGAGAGGGCCTATCCTAATCTCGAAATACGCCAACCCAACATCTACCTTTGGAGACACCTGTAATGCTCCTTTATAATCACCCAGTTACGTTGTGACGTTTGGTAGCACCCAAAGTGTTCCTCCGGCAAACGGGAGTTGCATAATCTCATAGTCATAGGAACATGTATAAGTCATGAAGAAAGCAATAGCAACATACTAAACGATCGGGTGCTAAGCTAATGGAATGGGTCATGTCAATCAGATCATTCAACTAATGATGTGACCTCGTTAATCAAATAACAACTCAATTGTTCATGGTTAGGAAACATAACCATCTTTGATTAACGAGCTAGTCAAGTAGAGGCATACTAGTGACACTTTGTTTGTCTATGTATTCACACATGTATTATGTTTCCGATTAATACAATTCTAGCATGAATAATAAACATTTATCATGATTATAAGGAAATAAATAATAACTTTATTATTGCCTCTAGGGCATATTTCCTTCAGTCTCCCACTTGCACTAGAGTCAATAATCTAGATTACACTGTAATGATTCTAACACCCATGGAGCTTTGGTGCTGATCATGTTTTGCTCGTGGAAGAGGCTTAGTCAACGGGTCTGCAACATTCAGATCCGTATGTATCTTGCAAATCTCTATGTCTCCCACCTGGACTAGATCCCGGATGGAATTGAAGCATCTCTTGATGTGTTTGGTCCTTTTGTGAAATCTGGATTCCTTTGCCAAGGCAATTGCACCAGTATTGTCACAAAAGATTTTCATTGGACCCGATGCACTAGGTATGACACCTAGATCGGATATGAACTCCTTCATCCAGACTCCTTCATTTGCTGCTTCCGAAGCAGCTATGTACTCCGCTTCACATATAGATCCCGCTACGACGCTTTGTTTAGAACTGCACCAACTGACAGCTCCACCGTTTAATGTAAACACGTATCCGGTTTGTGATTTAGAATCGTCCGGATCAGTGTCAAAGCTTGCATCAACGTAACCTTTTACGGTGAGCTCTTTGTCACCTCCATATACGAGAAACATATCCCTAGTCCTTTTTAGGTATTTCAGGATGTTCTTGACCGCTGTCCAGTGATCCACTCCTGGATTACTTTGGTACCTCCCTGCTAGACTTATAGCAAGGCACACATCGGGTCTGGTACACAGCATTGCATACATGATAGATCCTATGGCTGATGCATAGGGAACATCTTTCATATTCTCTCTATCTTCTGCAGTGGTCGGGCATTGAGTCTTACTCAACTTCACACCTTCTAACACAGGCAAGAATCCTTTCTTTGCTTGATTCATTTTGAACTTCTTCAAAATCTTGTCAAGGTATGTGCTTTGTGAAAGTCCAATTAAGCGTCTTGATCTATCTCTATAGATCTTTATGCCTAATATGTAAGCAGCTTCACCGAGGTCTTTCATTGAAAAACTTTTGTTCAAGTATCCCGTTATGCTATCTAGAAATTCTATATCATTTCCAATCAGCAATACGTCATCCACATATAATATTAGAAATGCTACAGAGCTCCCACTCACTTTCTTGTAAATACAGGCTTCTCCGAAAGTCTGTATAAAACCAAATGCTTTGATCACACTATCAAAACGTTTATTCCAACTCCGAGAGGCTTGCACCAGTCCATAAATGGATCGCCGGAGCTTGCACACTTTCTTAGCTCCCTTTGGATCGACAAAACCTTCCGGTTGCATCATATACAACTCTTCTTCCAGAAATCCATTCAGGAATGCAGTTTTGACATCCATCTGCCAAATTTCATAATCATAAAATGCGGCAATCGCTAACATGATTCGGACAGACTTAAGCATCGCTACAGGTGAGAAAGTCTCATCGTAGTCAACCCCTTGAACTTGTCGAAAACCTTTCGCGACAAGTCGAGCTTTGTAGACAGTAACATTACCATCAGCGTCAGTCTTCTTCTTGAAGATCCATTTATTCTCAATTGCTTGCCGATCATTGGGCAAGTCAACCAAAGTCCATACTTTGTTCTCATACATGGATCCCATCTCAGATTTCATGGCTTCAAGCCACTTTGCGGAATCTGGGCTCACCATCGCTTCTTCATAGTTCGTAGGTTCATCATGATCTAGTAGCATGACTTCCAGAACTGGATTACCGTACCACTCTGGTGCGGATCTTATTCTGGTTGATCTACGAGGTTCAGTAGTATCTTGTTCTGAAGTTTCATGATCATTATCATTAACTTCCTTACTTATTGGTGTAGGTGTCGCAGAAACAGTTTTCTGTGATATACTACTTTCCAACAAGGGAGCAGGTACAGTTACCTTGTCAAGTTCTACTTTCCTCCCGCTCACTTCTTTCGAGAGAAACTCCTTCTCAAGAAAGTTTCCGAATTTAGCAACAAAAGTCTTGCCTTCGGATCTGTGATAGAAGGTGTATCCAATAGTTTCCTTTGGATATCCTATGAAGACACATTTCTCCGATTTGGGTTCGAGCTTATCAGGTTGAAGCTTTTTCACATAAGCATCGCAGCCCCAAACTTTCAGAAACGACAACTTTGGTTTCTTGCCAAACCATAGTTCATAAGGCGTCGTCTCAACGGATTTTGATGGTGCCCTGTTTAACGTGAATGCGGCCGTCTCTAGAGCATAACCCCAAAATGATAGCGGTAAATCAGTAAGAGACATCATAGATCGCACCATATCTAGTAAAGTACGATTACGACGTTCGGACACACCATTACGCTGTGGTGTTCCGGGTGGCGTGAGTTGCGAAACTATTCCACAGTTTTTCAAATGTACACCAAACTCGTAACTCAAATATTCTCCTCCACGATCAGATCGTAGAAACTTTATTTTCTTGTTACGATGATTTTCAACTTCACTCTAAAATTCTTTGAACTTTTCAAATGTTTCAGATTTATGTTTCATTAAGTAGATATACCCATATCTTCTTAAATCATCTGTGAAGGTGAGAAAATAATGATATCCGCCACGAGCCTCAATATTCATCGAACCACATACATCGGTATGTATGATTTCCAAAAAATCTGTTGCTCTCTCCATAGTACCGGAGAACGGTGTTTTAGTCATCTTGCCCATGAGGCACGGTTCGCAAGTACCAAGTGATTCATAATCAAGTGGTTCCAAAAGTCCATCAGTATGGAGTTTCTTCATGCGCTTTACACCGATATGACCTAAACGACAGTGCCACAAATAAGTTGCACTTTCATTATCAACTCTGCATCTTTTGGTTTCAACATTATGAATATGTGTATTACTACTATCGAGATTCAATAAGAATAGACCACTCTTCAAGGGTGCATGACCATAAAAGATATTACTCATATAAATAGAACAACCATTATTCTCTGATTTAAATGAATAACCGTCTCGCATTAAACAAGATCCAGATATAATGTTCATGCTCAACGCTGGCACCAAATAACAATTATTTAGGTCTAATATTAATCCCGAAGGTAGATGTAGAGGTAGCGTGCCGACCGCGATCACATCGACTTTGGAACCGTTTCCTACGCGCATCGTCACCTCGTCCTTAGCCAATCTTCGCTTAATCCGTAGCCCCTGTTTCGAGTTGCAAATATTAGCAACAGAACCAGTATCAAATACCCAGGTGCTACTGCGAGCATTAGTAAGGTACACATCAATAACATGTATATCATATATACCTTTGTTCACCTTGCCATCCTTCTTATCCGCCAAATATTTGGGGCAGTTCCGCTTCCAGTGACCAGTCTGCTTGCAGTAGAAGCACTCAGTTTCAGGCTTAGGTCCAGACTTGGGTTTCTTCTCCTGAGCAGCAACTTGCTTGCTGTTCTTCTTGAAGTTCCCTTTCTTCTTCCCTTTGCCCTTTTTCTTGAAACTAGTGGTCTTGTTAACCATCAACACTTGATGCTCCTTCTTGATTTCTACCTCCACAGCTTTCAGCATTGCGAAGATCTCGGGAATAGTCTTGTTCATCCCTTGCATATTATAGTTCATCACGAAGCTCTTGTAGCTTGGTGGCAGTGATTGGAGAATTCTGTCAATGACGCAATCATCTGGAAGATTAACTCCCAATTGAATCAAGTGATTATTATACCCAGACATTTTGAGTATATGCTCACTGACAGAACTGTTCTCCTCCATCTTGCAGCTATAGAACTTATTGGAGACTTCATATCTCTCAATCCGGGCATTTGCTTGAAATATTAACTTCAACTCCTGGAACATCTCATATGCTCCATGACGTTCAAAACGTCGTTGAAGTCCCGATTCTAAGCCGTAAAGCATGGCACACTGAACTATCGAGTAGTCATCAGCTTTGCTCTGCCAGACGTTCATAACATCTGGTGTTGCTCCAGCAGCAGGCCTGGCACCCAGCGGTGCTTCCAGGACGTAATTCTTCTGTGCAGCAATGAGGATAATCCTCAAGTTACGGACCCAGTCCGTGTAATTGCTACCATCATCTTTCAACTTTGCTTTCTCAAGGAACGCATTAAAATTCAACGGAACAACAGCACGAGCCATCTATCTACAATCAACATAAACAAGCAAGATACTATTAGGTACTAAGTTCATGATAAATTTAAGTTCAATTAATCATATTACTTAAGAACTCCCACTTAGATAGACATCCCTCTAATCCTCTAAGTGACCACGTGATCCAAATCAACTAAACCATGTCCGATCATCACGTGAGATGGAGTAGTTTCATCGGTGAACATCATTATGTTGATCATATCTACTATATGATTCACACTCGACCTTTCGGTCTCCGTGTTCCGAGGCCATATCTGTATATGCTTGGCTCGTCAAGTATAACCTGAGTATTCCGCGTGTGCAACTGTTTTGCACCCGTTGTATTTGAACGTAGAGCCTATCACACCCGATCATCACGTGGTGTCTCAGCACGAAGAACTTTCGCAACGGTGCATACTCAGGGAGAACACTTCTTGATAATTTAGTGAGAGATCATCTTATAATGCTACCGTCAATCAAAGCAAGATAAGATGCATAAAAAGATAAACATCACATGCAATCAATATAAGTGATATGATATGGCCATCATCATCTTGTGCTTGTGATCTCCATCTCCGAAGCACCGTCATGATCACCATCGTCACCGGCGCGACACCTTGATCTCCATCGTAGAATCGTTGTCGTCTCGCCAATCTTATGCTTCCACGACTATCGCTACCGTTTAGTGATAAAGTAAAGCATTACATCGCGATTGCATTGCATACAATAAAGCGACAACCATATGGCTCCTGCCAGTTGCCTCGGTTACAAAACATGATCATCTCATACAATAAAAATCATGCCTTGACCATATCACATCACAACATGCCCTGCAAAAACAAGTTAGACGTCCTCTACTTTGTTGTTGCAAGTTTTACGTGGCTGCTACGGGCTTTAAGCAAGAACCAATCTCACCTATGCATCAAAACCACAACGATAGTTTGTCAAATAGACTCCGTTTTAACCTTCGCAAGGACCGGGCGTAGCCATACTTGGTTCAACTAAAGTTGGAGAGACAGTCGCCCGCAAGCCATCTATGTGCAAAGCACGTCGAGGGAACTGGTCTCGCGTAAGCGTACGCGTAAGGTTGGTCCGGGTCGTCTCGTCCAACAATACCGCCGAACCAAAGTATGACATGCTGGTAGGCAGTATGACTTGTATCGTCCACAACTCACTTGTGTTCTACTCGTGCATATAACATCAACATAAATAACCTAGGCTCGGATGCCACTGTTGGGGAACGTAGTAATTTCAAAAAATTTCCTACGCACACGCAAGATCATGTGATGCATAGCAACGGGTGGGGAGAGTGTTGTCTATGTACCCAACGCAGACCGACTGCGGAAGCGCTGACACGACGTAGAGGAAGTAGTCGTACGTCTTCACGATCCAACCGATCAAGCACCGAAACTACGGCACCTCCGAGTTCGAGCACACGTTCAGCTCGATGACGATCCCCGGACTCCGATCCAGCAAAGTGTCGGGGAAGAGTTCCGTCAGCACGACGGCGTGGTGACGATCTTGATGTACTACAGCAGCAGGGCTTCGCCTAAACTCCGCTACAGTATTATTGAGGAATATGGTGGCAGGGGGCACCGCACACGGCTAGGGAATAGATCACGTGGATCAACTTGTGTGTCTAGAGGTGCCCCCTGCCTTCGTATATAAAGGAGTAGAGGGGGGAGGCTGGCCGGCCAAGGAGGAGGGCGCAGGAGAGTCCTACTCCCTCTGGGAGTAGGATCCCCCCCCAATCCTAGTTGGAATAAGATTCGCGGAGGGGGAAAAGAGGAGGAGGGGGCCGGCCACCTCTCCTAGTCCTAATAGGACTAGGGGAAGAGGGAGGCGCGTATCCCATCTAGGGCAGCCCCTTCTCTTTTCCACTAAGGCCCACTATGGCCCATATAGCTCCCGGGGGGTTCCGGTAACCCTCCCGGTACTCCGGTAAAATTCCGATTTCACCCGGAACACTTCTGATATCCAAACATAGGCTTCCAATATATCAATCTTTACGTCTCGACCATTTAGAGACTCCTCGTCATGTCCGTGATCACATTCGGGACTCCGAACAACCTTTGGTACATCAAAATGCATAAACTCATAATATAACTGTCATCGTAACCTTAAGCGTGCGGACCCTACGGGTTCGAGAACAATGTAGACATGACCGAGACACATCTCCGGTCAATAACCAATAGCGGGACCCGGATGCCCATATTGGTTCCTACATATTCTACGAAGATCTTTATCGGTCAGACCGCATAACAACATACGTTGTTCCCTTTGTCATCGGTATGTTACTTGCTCGAGATTCGATCGTCGGTATCCAATACCTAGTTCAATCTCGTTACCGGCAAGTCTCTTTACTCGTTCCGTAATACATCATCTCACAACTAACTCATTAGTTGCAATGCTTGCAAGGCTTATGTGATGTGCATTACCGAGAGGGCCCAGAGATACCTCTCCGACAATCGGAGTGACAAATCCTAATCTCGAAATACGCCAACCCAACATCTACCTTCGGAGACACCTGTAATGCTCCTTTATAATCACCCAGTAACGTTGTGACGTTTGGTAGCACCCAAAGTGTTCCTCCGGCAAACGGGAGTTGCATAATCTCATAGTCATAGGAACATGTATAAGTCATGAAGAAAGCAATAGCAACATACTAAACGATCGTGTGCTAAGCTAATGGAATGGGTCATGTCAATCAGATCATTCAACTAATGATGTGACCTCATTAATCAAATAACAACTCAATTGTTCATGGTTAGGAAACATAACCATCTTTGATTAACGAGCTAGTCAAGTAGAGGCATACTAGTGACACTTCGTTTGTCTATGTATTCACACATGTATTATGTTTCCGGTTAATACAATTCTAGCATGAATAATAAACATTTATCATGATTATAAGGAAATAAATAATAACTTTATTATTGCCTCTAGGGCATATTTCCTTCAACCCAAATGCCTGCAAGTGTTTAGACAGCGTGGTATTTGTCCCTCCAACATCATGCATCAAACACTACTGGAATCAGGATCTTTGCCATCAGCTTGTACTTTGTCGGCAAAGAAGGTCTTTGTCGTCATCTTATAGAAAACTGAAGGCAAAGAACTGGCTAATGGCAAAGATCATATTTGTCGTCAGCCAGTTCTTTGTTGTCTGCTAGCAGACGGCATAGCTGTCTGCTAGCAGGTGGCAAAGAAAGTGACCAAGCTAACGACCGTTCCCCCCAGCCCCACCCCACTAGTTAGGATCTTTGTCGTCTGCTAGCAGACGGTAAAAAAATTGACCTAGCTAAAACGATCACCGCCCCGCCCCACCCCTCTCTCTCTCCCCTCACCTCACCCGCTCCGGCCCCATAGCCCGAGCCGTCGCCGGCCCGCGCCACGTCCGGAGCCTGAGGCGCCGCCGGCCCGCCCCGCCCCCCTAAGCCCGCCCCATCACCGGCCTGCCCCATCCCCGGAGCCGCACCACGCCCCGCTGCCCTTCCCCGCGGCCTTCCTCAACCCGCGTCCCTCCCCGTGGCCTGCCTCCACGGACCGACCTCGCGCGGAGGTGAGTTCTTGTGTTTTTTCTATTTTTTAGATTTAGTTTATGTTAGTTTAGTTTAGTTTAATTTAGTTTAGTTTAGGTTTAGGTTTAGATTTAGTTTAGGTTTAGTTCTGTTTTTTCTGTTTTTTAAGAATAAACAAGAAAGATGAAAAGAAGAAGTAAAAGAAGAAGAGGAAGAAGAAGAAGAAGAGGAAGAAGAAAAAGATGAAAAAAAAGAACAATAAGTAGAAGAGGAAAAAGGAGAAGAAGAAGAAGAAAGAAGAAGTTGAAAAAAAAGTTGAAGAAGATGAAAAAAAGAAGTAGGAAAAGTAGAAAAAGAGGGTCGTCGAGGGTTGAGGGTCGTCGAGGGTCGAGGGTCACCGAGTGGTCGAGGGGTCGAGGATCGAGGGGAAAAGGAGTCGAGGGTCGAGGGGAGAAGGGGAGAAGTGGTTGATGGTCGAGGGGTCGAGGATCGAGGATCGAGGGTCGCCGAGGGGTCGAGGGGTCAAGGATTTGCCATCCTGACCCCGACACCCCGACCCCGACACGACACTCGACCCCGACACGGCACCCCGACCCCGAATGGCACCCCGACCCCGACATAGCACCCGATACCTCCCGAAAAGGTGCTCTTCGGCCTTCTAGAGGCCTACGGGGTCATATATTTGTGAATTATGAGTTAGGTCATATATTTTTTGATTTTGTTATAAAAACATCGTATTTGTGTTGATCAGGTGGTTTTAAATGTGCAATTGTTTCATCGTTGCGAGGGTCTGGTGTTCGACGACCTCCCCGTGCATTCGACAAGCTCCGCCCCTGCGTTCATGGGTGAGCACAAATGACATATCCTCCTCCCTCCTTCATTTGCTTTGTTCCGATCTTCGCGCCGATTAAACTTGCTAGCTATAGGCGTCTTCAATCATCAGTATGCGTGACCACTATGCGTCTCCCATTTGAAAGGGTTACATCTATAAATATGCATGCATTTGCATATTTATAATCATGATTCTTTTGAATTGTCCAACGTTATCCATGGACAACCCGAGTATGTGTAGATTGGGTTCATTTTCCCATATGCTCTACTCCGGATCCGATGCCGAATTTCGTTAGTGCCGCCCTGTTGTTCCCCGGGTACACATCCTCTCTGCTTATTGTCGAGACGTGTATCAGGAGAACAACATGGAGGTGTTGCCGAAATTTTGCGTCAGATCTGGAGCAGAGCATGGGAAAACGAACCCAATCTACACATACTCGGGTGGGATTAGGACCTATCTTTACCTATTAGCATCTAGGTTGCATGGACGTAATAAATCTGACAAAATCCATTAATTGATGGATATGGTTTGCTGAATTATGTATATATTTCTTTTGTGTCCAGTAGCTACACAATATGAGTGATCGTGTGTGGATGTACACTGGTCACACTAGTCAGGAAGACATGACCGATGAATGGTTAACAAAAACCAAGAGGTTTGTGAGAGCCGCATTTGCATATGGCCAAAGAAAAAGCTGGTGCCCCTGTGTCCGGTGCGACAACTATCATAGGAGGAACGAGCTTGAAATGAGTAAACACCTGTAGAAGTTTGGTTTTATGCCTGGTTATATGCTCTAGACATTTCATGGTGATTCTGCCCAATGTGCCAGAGCCGAGGTGGTTCATCGTCACACCGATAAGCATGGTACCAGGATGGAAGACATGGTGCAAAACTTTGATGATGCTCGGGACTCGGACAATGAGATGGAGGAATCTGCAAAGGCCTTTAATGAAATGTTGGAGTCTTCAAAACGTCCTCTCCACGAGCACACTGAGCTTTGTCAGCTGGATGCCATCTCACAAATAATGGCTCCAAAGGCTCAATTCAACTTGGGCAGAGAATGCTACAATGCGATGATGACTGTATTTGGATGTTTTCTACCCAAAGGCCATGTACTAACTGCAAACATGTACCAGTCAGAAAAAATTCTCCGTGCTCTTAAGATGCCCTATGAGAAGACACATGCATATGAGAAAGGATGTGCCTTATTTAGGCTTCAGTATGTAGACTTGAACTATTGTCCCATTTGCAAGTCATCCAGGTATGTTGTGGTGGACAACGGTATGGGTGAGAAGACGCAGACCAAAATCCCAGTTAATGTTCTTTGGTATATGCCAATCGTACCAAGACTTCAACGTATTTTCATGGTCGAAGAGATGGACAAACAGATGACATGGCACAAAACGGGCAAAACAACCCAACTAGATGCAGATGGGAAGCTGATGATGGTGCACACATAGAATGGTGAAGCATGGAGGCACTTTGATGCATTACATGCGGAAAAAGCGGCAGATCCAAGGCATCCGAGAGTCGCCATCAGCACGGATGGGTTCAGTGTGTTTGGTCTGATGGCAGCCCAATACAGTTGTTGGCCTGTATTTGTCATTCCACTCAATCTCCCCCCCGGACATATTATGCAAAGAAAGAACATTTTCCCGACGTTGATAATTCCAGGGCCCAACTATCCGGGGAAGAATATGAATGCGTACATGTAGCCGCTTAAGGACAAATTGCAAGAAGCTTGGGATAATGGGTTGAAGACATACGACGCCTTTACCAAATAGAACTTCATAATGCGTGTCTGGTACATGTACTCGACGCATGACTTGCTGGCGTATGCGCTATTCGTTGGCTGGTATGTGCATGAAAGGTTCTCATGCCCCACATGCAAGGGAGCTCTTGAGTTTCGTTGGCTTCAAGCCAGTCGCAAGTTTTCTTGCTACGACTTGCATAGACTGTTCCTGGATCCTCGCCATAAGTTCAGGAAAGACAAGAAGAACTTCATCAAAGGTAGAGTTGACAAAAACTCTGCACCACTGATACGTCTCCAACGTATCTATAATTTTTGACTGTTCTATGCTATCTTATTATCAATCTTGGATGTTTTATAATCATTTTATAGTCAATTTATATCATTTTTTGGTACTAACCTATTGACATAGTGCCAAGTGCCAGTTCCTGTTTAATCCATGTTTTTTATATCGCAGAAAATCAATATCAGACGGAGTCCAAATGCCATGAAACTTTACGGAGATTTTTTATGGACCAGAAGGAACATGTTGGGCCCTGGTTGCACCTGGGGGGAGTCCCGGGAGGGGATAACCCACCAGGGCACGCCAGGAGGCCTAGGCGCGCCCTCGTGGGTTGTGCCCACCTCGGGTGCCCCTCGGACCGCCTCTCTGCTCTATAAATACCCCAAAAATTCCAGAACCCTAGGGGAGTCGATGAAATATTCATCCAGCCGTCGCAGAGTCCAGAACCACCAGATCCAATCTAGACACCATCTCGGATGGGGTTCACTGTAGGGGAACATAGTAATTTCAAAAAAAATCCTATGCACACGCAAGATCATGGTGATGCATAGCAACAAGAGGGGAGAGTGTTGTCCACATACCCTCGTAGACCGAAAGCGGAAGCGTTAGCACAACGCGGTTGATGTAGTTGTACGTCTTCACGATCCGACCGATCCAAGTACCGAACACACGGCACCTCCGAGTTCAGCACACGTTCAGCTTGATGACGTCCCGCGAACTCCGGTCCAGCAGAGCTTCACGGGAGAGTTCCGTCAGCATGATGGCGTGGTGACGGTGATGATGTTGCTACCGACGCAGGGCTTCGCCTAAACACCGCTACGATATGACCGAGGTGGAATATGGTGGAGGGGGGCACCGCACACGGCTGGGAGAGATCAACTGATCAACTTGTGTGTCTAGAGGTGCCCCACTGCCCCTGTATATAAAGGAGCAAGGGGGGAGGCCGACTGACCCTCTATGGGCGCGCCAGGAGGAGGAGTCCTCCTCCTAGTAGGAGTAGGACTCCCCTTTCCTACTCCTACTAGGAGGAGGAAAGGAAGGAGGAGAAGGAGAAGGAAGGAGAAGGAGGAAAAGGAGGAAAGGGGGGCCGGCCCCCTAGTCCAATTCGGTTTGGGCTAGGGGTCCGCGCGCCCTGCCTCCTCTCTTCCACCACTTGGCCCATGAGACCCATTACTTCTTCCTCGTATTCCCGTAACTCCCCGGTACCCCCGAAAATACCCGAATCACTTGGAACCTTTCCGATGTCCGAATATAGTCGTCCAATATATCGATCTTTACGTCTCGACCATTTCGAGACTCCTCGTCATGTCCCCGATCTCATCCGGGACTCCGGACTACCTTCGGTACATCAAATCACATAAACTCATAATACAATCGTCACCGAAACTTTAAGCGTGCGGACCCTACGGGTTCGAGAACTATGTAGACATGACCGAGACATGTCTCCGGTCAATAACCAATAGCGGAACCTGGATGCTCATATTGACTCCCACATATTCTACGAAGATCTTTATTGGTCAGACCGCATAACAACATACGTTGTTCCCTTTGTCATCGGTATGTTACTTGCCCGAGATTCGATCATCGGTATCTCAATACCTAGTTCAATCTCGTTACCGACAAGTATCTTTACTCGTTCCGTAATACATCATCCCGCAACTAACTTATTAGTTGCAATGCTTGCAAGTCTTAAGTGATGTGCATTACCGAGAGGGCCCAGAGATACCTCTTCGACAATCGGAGTGACAAATCCTAATCTCGAAATACGCCAACCCAACAAGTACCTTCGGAGACACCTGTAGATCACCTTTATAATCACCCAGTTACGTTGTGACGTTTGGTAGCACACAAAGTGTTCCTCTGGTAAATGGGAGTTGCATAATCTCATAGTCATAGGAACATGTATAAGTTATGAAGAAGGCAATAGCAACAAACTAAACGATCAAGTGCTAAGCTAATGGAATGGGTCAAGTCAATCACATCATTCTCCTAATGATGTGATCCCGTTAATCAAATGAAAACTCATGTCTATGGTTAGGAAACATAACCATCTTTGATCAACGAGCCAGTCAAGTAGAGGCATACTAGTGACACTCTGTTTGTCTATGTATTCACACATGTATTATGTTTCCGATTAATACAATTCTAGGATGAATAATAAACATTTATCATGATATAAGGAAATAAATAATAACTTTATTATTGCCTCTAGGGCATATTTCCTTCAGTCTCCCACTTGCACTAGAGTCAATAATCTAGATTACACAGTAATGATTCTAACACCCATGGAGCCTTGGTGCTGATCATGTTTTGCTCGTGGAAGAGGCTTAGTCAGCGGGTCTGCAACATTCAGAGCCGTATGTATCTTGCAAATTTCTATTTCTCCCACTTGGACTAAATCCCGAATGGAATTGAAGCATCTCTTGATGTGCTTGGTTCTCTTGTGAAATCTGGATTCCTTCGCCAAGCCAATTGCACCAGTATTGTCACAAAAGATTTTCATTGGACCCGATGCACTAGGTATGACACCTAGATCGGATATGAACTCCTTCATCCAGACTCCTTCATTTGCTGCTTCCGAAGCAGCTATGTACTCCGCTTCACATGTAGATCCCGCCACGACGCTTTGTTTAGAACTGCACCAACTGACAGCTCCACCGTTCAATATAAACACGTATCCGGTTTGCGATTTAGAATCGTCCGGATCAGTGTCAAAGCTTGCATCAACGTAACCATTTACGATGAGCTCTTTGTCACCTCCATATATGAGAAACACATCCTTAGGCCTTTTCAGGTACTTCAGGATGTTCTTGACCGCTGTCCAGTGATCCACTCCAGGATTACTTTGGTACCTCCCTGCTAGACTTATAGCAAGGCACACATCAGGTCTGGTACACAGCATTGCATACATGATAGAGCCTATGGCTGAAGCATAGGGAACATCTTTCATTTTCTCTCTATCTTCTGCGGTGGTCGGACATTGAGTCTTACTCAACTTCACACCTTGTAACACAGGCAAGAACCCTTTCTTTGCCTGATCCATTTTGAACTTCTTCAAAACTTTGTCAAGGTATGTGCTTTGTGAAAGTCCAATTAAGCGTCTTGATCTATCTCTATAGATCTTAATGCCCAATATCTAAGCAGCTTCACCGAGGTCTTTCATTGAAAAACTCTTATTCAAATATCTATTTATGCTATCCAGAAATTCTATATCATTTCCAATCAATAATATGTCATCCACATATAATATCAGAAATGCTATAGAGCTCCCACTCACTTTCTTGTAAATACATGCTTCTCCAAAAGTCTGTACAAAACCAAATGCTTTGATCACACTATCAAAGCGTTTATTCCAACTCCGAGAGGCTTGCACCAGTCCATAAATGGATCGCTGGAGCTTGCACACTTTCTTAGCTCCCTTTGGATCGACAAAACCTTCTGGCTGCATCCTATACAACTCTTCTTCCAGAAATCCATTCAGGAATGCAGTTTTAACATCCATTTGCCAAATTTCATAATCATAAAATGCGGCAATTGCTAACATGATTCGGACAGACTTAAGCATCGCTACAGGTGAGAAGGTCTCATCGTAGTCAATCCCTTGAACTTGTCGAAAACCTTTTGCAACAAGTCGAGCTTTGTAGATAGTAACATTACCGTCAGCGTCAGTCTTCTTCTTGAAGATCCATTTATTCTTAATTGCTTGCCGATCAATGGGCAAGTCAACCAAAGTCTCCACTTTGTTCTCATACATGGAACCCATCTCAGATTTCATGGCTTCTAGCCATTTTACGGAATCTGGGCTCACCATCGATTCTTCATAGTTCGTAGGTTCATCATGATCTAGTAGCATGACTTCCAGAATAGGATTACCATACCACTCTGGTGCGGATCCTATTCTGGTTGATCTACGAGGTTTGGTAGTAACTTGATCTGCAGTTTCATGATCATTATCATTAGCTTCCTCACTAATTGGTGTAGGTGTCACAGAAACCGGTTTATGTGATGTACTACTTTTCAATAAGGGAGCAGGTACAGTTACCTCATCAAGTTCTACTTTCCTCCCACTCACTTCTTTCGAGAGAAACTCCTTTTCTAGAAAGGATCCATTCTTAGCAACGAAAGTCTTGCCTTCGGATCTGTGATAGAAGGTGTACCCAACAGTTTCCTTTGGGTATCCTATGAAGACACATTTCTCCGATTTGGGTTCGAGCTTATCAGGTTGAAGCTTTTTCACGTAAGCATGGCAGCCCCAAACTTTCAGAAACGACAACTTAGGTTTCTTGCCAAACCACAGTTCATAAGGCGTCGTCTCAATGGATTTCGATGGTGCCCTATTTAACGTGAATGCAGCCGTCTCTAAAGCATAACCCCAAAACGATAGCGGTAAATCTGTAAGAGACATCATAGATCACACCATATCTAGTAAAGTACGATTACGACGTTCGGACACACCATTATGCTGTGGTGTTCCAGGTGGCATGAGTTGCGAAACTATTCCGCATTGTTTCAAATGTAGACCAAACTCGTAACTCAAATATTCTCCTCTACGATCAGATCGTAGAAATTTTATTTTCTTGTTATGATGATTTTCAACTTCACTCTGAAATTCTTTGAACTTTTCAAATGTTTCAGACTTATATTTCATTAAGTAGATATACCCATATTTGCTTAAATCATCTGTGAAGGTGAGAAAATAACGATATCCGCCACGAGCCTCAATATTCATCGGACCACATACATCTGTATGTATGATTTCCAACAAATCCGTTGCTCTCTCCATAGTACCGGAGAACGGCGTTTTGGTCATCTTTCCCATGAGGCACGGTTCACAAGTACCAAGTGATTCATAATCAAGTGATTCCAAAAGTCCATCAGTATGGAGTTTCTTCATGCGCTTTACACCGATATGACCTAAACGGTAGTGCCACAAATAAGTTGCACTATCATTATCAACTCTGCATCTTTTGGCTTCAACATTATGAATATGTGTATCACTACTATCGAGATTCATTAAAAATAGACCATTCTTCAAGGGTGCATGACCATAAAAGATATTACTCATATAAATAGAACAACCATTATTCTCTGATTTAAATGAATAACCGTCTCGCATCAAACAAGATCCAGATATAATGTTCATGCTCAACGCTGGCACCAAATAACAATTATTTAGGTCTAAAACTAATCCCAAAGGTAGATGTAGAGGTAGCGTGCCGACCGCAATCACATCGACTTTGGAACCATTTCCCACGCGCATCGTCACCTCGTCCTTTGCCAGTGTTCGCTTAATCCGTAGTCCCTGTTTCGAGTTGCAAATGTTAGCAACAGAACCAATATCAAATACCCAGGTCCTCCTGCGAGCTCTAGTAAGGTACACATCAATAACATGTATATCACATATACCTTTGTTCACCTTGCCATCCTTCTTATCCGCCAAATACTTGGGGCAGTTCCGCTTCCAGTGTCCAGTCTGCTTGCAGTAGAAGCACTCAGTTTCAGGCTTAGGTCCAGATTTGGGTTTCTTCTCCTAAGCAGTAACTTGCTTACTGTTCTTCTTGAAGTTCCCCTTCTTCTTCCCTTTGCCCTTTTTCTTGAAACTGGCGGTCTTGTTGACCACCAACACTTGATGCTCCTTCTTGATTTCTACCTCCGCAGCCTTTAGCATTGCGAAGAGCTCGGGAATTGTCTTATCCATCCCTTGCATGTTATAGTTCATCACGAAGTTCTTGTAGCTTGGTGGCAGTGATTGAAGAACTCTGTCAATGGTACTATCAACAGGAAGATTAACTCCCAGTTTAGTCAAGTGATTATGATACCCAGACATTTTGAGTATATGTTCACTGACAGAACTATTCTCCTCCATCTTGCAGCTACAGAATTTATTGGAGACTTCATGTCTCTCAATCTGGGCATTTGCTTGAAATATTAACTTCAACTCCTGGAACATCTCATATGCTCCATGACGTTGAAAACGTCGTTGAAGTCCCGATTCTAAGCCGTAAAGCATGGCACACTAAACTAACGAGTAGTCATCAGCTTTGCTCTGCCAGACGTTCATAACATCTGGTGTTGCTCCAGCAGCAGGCCTGGCACCTAGCGGTGCTTCCAGGACGTAATTCTTCTGTGCAGCAATGAGGATAATCCTCAAGTTACGGACCCAGTCCGTGTAATTGCTACCATCATCTTTCAACTTTGCTTTCTCAAGGAACGCATTAAAATTCAACGGAACAACAGCACGGGCCATCTATCCACAATCAAACATAGACAAGCAAGATACTACCAGGTACTAAGTTCATGATAAATTTAAGTTCAATTAATCATATTACTTAAGAACTCCCACTTAGAAAGACATCCCTCTAATCTTCTAAGTGATCACGTGATCCAAATCAACTAAACCATAACCGATCATCACGTGAAATGGAGTAGCTTTCAATGGTGAACATCAATATGTTGATCATATCTACTATATGATTCACGCTCGACCTTTCAGTCTCAGTGTTCCGAGGCCATATCTGCATATGCTAGGCTTGTCAAGTTTAACCTGAGTATTCTGCGTGTGCAAAACTGGCTTGCACCCGTTGTAGATGGACGTAGAGCTTATCACACCCGATCATCACGTGGTGTCTGGGCACGACGAACTTTGGAAACGGTGCATACTCAGGGAGAACACTTTTATATTGAAATTTAGTGAGAGATCATCTTAAAATGCTACCGTCAATCAAAGCAAGATAAGATGCATAAAAGATAAACATCACATGTAATCAATATAAGTGATATGATATGGCCATCATCATCTTGTGCTTGTGATCTCCATCTCTGAAGCACCGTCATGATCACCATCGTCACCGGCGCGACACCTTGATCACCATCGTAGCATCGTTGTCGTCTCGCCAATCTTATGCTTCCACGACTATCGCTACCGCTTAGTGATAAAGTAAAGCATTACAACGCAATTGCATTGCATACAATAAAGCGACAACCATATGGCTCCTGTCAGTTGCCGATAACTCGGTTACAAAACATGATCATCTCATACAATAAAATTTAGCATCATGTCTTGACCATATCACATCACAACATGCCCTGCAAAAACAAGTTAGACGTCCTCTACTTTGTTGTTGCAAGTTTTACGTGGCTGCTACGGGCTTAGCAAGAACCGTTCTTACCTAGGCATCAAAACCACAACGATAGTTTGTCAAGTTGGTGCTGTTTTAACCTTCGCAAGGACTGGGCGTAGCCACACTTGGTTCAACTAAAGTTGGAGAAACTGACACCCGCCAGCCACCTGTGTGCAAAGCACGTCGGTAGAACCAGTCTCGCGTAAGCGTACGCGTAATGTCGGTCCGGGCCGCTTCATCCAACAATACCGCCGAACCGAAGTATGACATGCTGGTAAGCAGTATGACTTATATCGCCCACAACTCACTTGTGTTCTACTCGTGCACAACATCAACGCATAAAACCTAGGCTCGGATACCACTGTAGGGGAACGTAGTAATTTCAAAAAATTTCCTACGCACACGCAAGATCATGGTGATGCATAGCAATGAGAGGGGAGAGTGTTGTCCACGTACCCTCGTAGACCAAAAGCGGAAGCGTTAGCACAACGCGGTTGATGTAGTCGTACGTCTTCACGATCCGACCGATCCAAGTACCGAACGCACGGCACCTCCGAGTTCAGCACACGTTCAACTCGATGATGTCCCGCGAACTCCGATCCAGCAGAGCATCACGGGAGAGTTCCGTCAGCACGACGGTGTGGTGACGTTGATGATGTTGCTACCAATGCAGGGCTTCGCCTAAGCACCGCTACGATATGACCGAGGTGGAATATGGTGGAGGGGGGCACCGCACACGGTTGGGAGAGATCAACTAATCAACTTGTGTGTCTAGAGGTGCCCCCTGCCCCTGTATATAAAGGAGCAAGGGGGGGAGGCCGGCCAACCCTCTATGGGCGCGCCAGGAGGAGGAGTCCTCCTCCTAGTAGGAGTAGGACTCCCCTTTCCTACTCGTACTAGGAGGAGGAAAGGAAGGAGGAGAAGGAGAAGGAAGGAGAAGGATGAAAAGGAGGAAAGGGGACCCGGCCCCCTAGTCCAATTCGGTTTGGGCTAGGGGGGCCGCGCGCCCTGCCTCCTCTCTTCCACCACTTGGCCCATGAGGCCCATTACTTCTTTCTCGTATTCCCGTAACTCCCCGGTACCCTCGAAAATACCCGAATCACTCAGAACCTTTCCGGTGTCTATAGTCGTCCAATATATCGATCTTTACGTCTCGACCATTTCGAGACTGCTCGTCATGTCCCCGATCTCATCGGGGACTCCGAACTACCTTCGGTACATCAAATCACATAAACTCATAATACAATCATCACCGAAACTTTAAGCGTGCAGACCCTACGGGTTCGAGAACTATGTAGACATGACCGAGACATGTCTCCGGTCAATAACCAATAGCGGAACCTGGATGCTCATATTGGCTCCCACATATTCTACGAAGATCTTTATCGGTCAGACCGCATAACAACATACGTTGTTCCCTTTGTCATCAGTATGTTACTTGCCCGAGATTTGATCGTGGTATCTCAATACCTAGTTCAATCTCGTTACCGGCAAGTATCTTTACTCGTTCCCTAATACATCATCCCGCAACTAACTTATTAGTTGCAATGCTTGCAAGGCTTAAGTGATGTGCATTACCGAGAGGGCCCAGAGATACCTCTCCGACAATCGGAGTGACAAATCCTAATCTCGAAATACACCAACCCAACAAGTACCTTCGGAGACACCTGTAGAGCACCTTTATAATCACCCAGTTACATTGTGACGTTTGGTAGCACACAAAGTGTTCCTCCGGTAAACGGGAGTTGCATAATCTCATAGTCATAGGAACATGTATAAGTTATGAAGAAAGCAATAGCAACAAACTAAACGATCAAGTGCTAAGCTAATGGAATGGGTCAAGTCAATCACATCATTCTCCTAATGATGTGATCCTGTTAATCAAATGACAACTCATGTCTATGGTTAGGAAACATAACCATCTTTGATCAACGAGCCAGTCAAGTAGAGGCATACTAGTGACACTCTGTTTGTCTATGTATTCACACATGTATTATGTTTCCGGTTAATACAATTCTAGCATGAATAATAAACATTTATCATGATATAAGGAAATAAATAATAACTTTATTATTGCCTCTAGGGCATATTTCCTTCATTCACCACCTTTATTGGTGCCTCTCCGATGATGCATGAGTAGTTCTTTGTAGACCTTCGGGTCCGTAGTTAGCAGCTAGATGGTTTCATCTCTCTCTCTCTCTCTCTCTTGATTGTCAATACAATGGTCTCTTGGAGATCCATATGATGTAACTCTTTTTGCGGTGTGTTTATTGGGATCTGATGAACTTTGAGTTTATGATCAGTCATATCTTTTTATATCCATGAAAGTTATTTGAGTTTCTTTGATCTCTTATATGCATGATCTCTTATAGCGTTGTATTTCTTCTCCGATATTTGTTTTTTTGCCAACTTGATCGATTTATCTTGCAATGGGAAGAGATGCCTGGTAGTGGGTTCGATCTTACGGTGCTTGATCCTAGTGATAGAAAGGGAACTGACACGTATGTATCGTTGCTACTAAGGATAAAAAGATGGGATCTATATCTACGCAATAGATAAACGGATCTTGTCTACATCATGTAGTCGTTCTTATTGCATTACTCCGTTTCTCCATGAACTTAATACACTAGATGCATGCTGGATAGCGGTCGATGTGTGGAGTAATAGTAGTAGATGCAGGCAGGAGTCGGTCTACTAATCTTGGACGCGATGCCTATGTAATGATAATTGTCTGGATATCGTCATAATTATTTCAGGTTCTATCAATTGCCCAATAGTAATTTCTTTACCCACCGTTTGCTATCTTTCTCGAGAGAAGCCACTAGTGAAACCTACAGCCCCTGGGTCTTCTTCCTCATATATTTGCTTGCGATCTACTTTTCCTTTGCATTTTTATTCAGGTCTATTAAACCAAAAATACAAAAATACTTTGCTGCACTTTATTTTATTTGCGATCTATTATTTCAATCTACTACAAATTTCTGGCATCATTACCCGAAAGGGATTGACAATCCCTTTAACACGTCGGGTTGCGAGGTGTTGTTATTTGTGTGCAGGTGCTGTTTATGTTGTGTTGCTTGGTTCTCCTACTGGTTTGATAACCTTGGTTTCTTCATTGAGGGAAATACCTACCTCGCTGTGCTGCAGCATCCTTCCTCTTTGGGGAAATACCGACGTAGTCCTAGCAGACATGAGCTTTTCTAGCGCTATAGCCAGAGAGCAATCAAAATGAATTTCTGGCGCTGTTGCCGGGGAGGATCTTCTTCATAACCAGGTTCCTAATCACAAATCTCATCTCCATGCAATTTACATTATTTGCCATTTGCCTCTCGTTTTCCTCTCCCCCACTTCACAAAAATTTGCCGTTTTATTCGCCTCTTTTTTTCGTTCACTGTTTTCTGGTCAGATCTATCTTTTTGTTTGCAATCTTGTTTTCTACCTTTGCTTGTGTTGCCATGTGCCTTCTATATGCTTGCATCCTCGCTTGCTAAAAATCTATTGTTATGGATCCCCATCCACTTGCTAATATTTTTTAAAGATCCAATCATGATGAACCAATTGCTAGTGAATTGAGTGCACTAGATTATCTTTATGAAGTTTTGCTTGAGAATCATGAATCTGAAAATTATGATGAAGAAATTCATGAAGTGATTCATGATAGCTCCTTGAATGAAAAACATGATTGCAATAATTTTTCTATAAATTCTATTAATGTCAATTGTGCTAATAATATGCAAAACCCCAAGCTTGGGGATGCTTGTTTTGTCATGTCCTCTACTTATTGCAATGATCATGATTGGGGTGATAATGTTTCTTATGATCTTGAAAATTTATTTAAGCCTCATGATGAATATGTTTGCGATAATATTGGAAGTGGGTTTGGAAGAGTGTCAACTTTAGCTAAAAATAATCCCATATATTTGGAGAGTGTTCAATCTTATGATTTTTTTTTGATGAAAGTGGGTTTGGAGAGGTCATGACTTTATTTGATGATAATCCCACTATTTTAGAAGAGTGTCAACTTTGCATGCATGTGGATCATAAAGAGAAAACTTTATATGATAGTTATATTATTGAATTTGATTATGATCCTACATATAATTATTATGAGAGAGAAAAATATGGTTGTAGAAATTTTCATGATATTAAATTTCCTCTCGTTGTGTTGAGATTGTCAATGTTTTATTTCTCTCCTTTGCATATGCTAGATGTTTCTTGTCTTGATAATTTGTTTTCCTATAAAATTCTTATGCATAAGAAGTATGTTAGACTTAAATGTGTTTGTCACATGTTTCATGATGCTCTCTTTGTGTTTCGATTATTATCTGTTGTGTGAGCATCGTTGAAATATTATGCCTAGCTAAGGGCGTAAAACTATACCACTTGTTGGGAGGCAACCCAATGAATAAATTTTATTTTTGCTTTTTGCTCCCTGTTTTTGTGTGTTAACACAATTATAACTTTTTATGTTTTAATTAGTGTTTGTGCCAAGTAAAGCCTTTAGGATCTTCTTGGGTGATAGTTGTTTGATCTTGCTGAAAAAACAGAAACTTTTACGCTCACGAAATTAAATTTATTTTTTACCAGAGAGCGGGAAAATACCCATTCCACTTGCAGTAGATCAATATACAAATTTCCCAGGTCATCCTAATTTTGCAGAATTTTTGGAGTTACAGAAGTATTCGAAATAGTCAGATTGCTACGGATTGTTCTGTTTTGACACATTCTGTCTTCTTTGTGTTGTGTGCTTATTTTGATGGCTCTATGGTTTTCTTTGATGAGTTTTTGCCATAGAAAAGTTGAAATACAGTAGATATAATACCAAAACAAAATATGAATTGGTTTGATACAGTACTTATAGTAGTGATTTATTATTCTTATACTAACAGATCTCATGAAGGTTTTGTTGAGTTTTGTGTGATTGAAGTTTTCAAGTTTTGGGTTATCTTATGATGGATGAAGGAAGGATGGAAGAGCCTAATCTTGGGGATGCCCCAGCATCCCAAGATATTATCCAAAAATGAGCAATCAACTAAGCTTGGGGATGCCCCCCGAGTGGCATCCCCGCTTCCTTCCAACGATCTTCGGTATTAAATACTCGAAACTATATTTTTATTCATCACATGATATGTGTTTTGCTTGGAGCGTCTTGTATGATATGAGTCTTTGCTTGTTTTATTTTGTGTTTTAAGTCATCAATCCTTGCTAGACACACCTATTTGATTGAGCCAAAATTATGGCATGACTTGATAAAATGGCTCTGTATGCTTCACTTAAATCTTTCATGAGCTAGGACTTGCTCTAGTGCTTCACTTATATCTTTTTGAGCATGGTGTGCTTAGTATTTTTGAAGAAATTCTATCTTGCTTCACTTAAATTATTTTGAGAGAAAGGAAAATTTATTATGCTCATGATCTTCACTTATATTTGTTTGAGCTTTTCAAAAGCAACACATGAAAATTATTCCCAAAGTGATAGATATCCAAGAAGGATAAAGAAAAAAAATGACATGAAGATCATTGGACAAAATAAACTTGATTCTTAGTAATAGTTTTGAAACATGATGATGTGATATATGAGTCATCTTGATGAGTAATTATGCTTTAGTAAGAAGATCGGTGTTAAGGTTTGTGATTCCCAAAGCATGCATGTATAGTCTCTCGTTATGCTATGATGTTGGAGCATGATTTATTTTTGATTGTCTTCCTTATGAGTGGCGGTCAGGGACGAGCGATGGTCTTTCCCTACCAATCTATCCCCCTAGGGGCATGCATAGTAGTACTTTGCTTCGAGGGCTAATAAACTTTTGCAATAAGTAGATGAGTTCTTTAATTATGACTAATGTGAGTCCATGGATTATACACACTCTTACCTTTTCGCAATTTGCTAGCCTCTACGGTAATGTGCATTGCCCTTTCTCACATTGAGACGTGGTGCAAACTTCGCAGGTGCATCCAAACCCCGTGATATGAACGCTCTCTCACACATAAGCCTTATTATATTTTCCTCAAAATAGCCACCATACCTACCTATTATGGCTTTTCCATGGCCATTCAGAGATATATTGCCATGCAACTTCCACCGCTTCCGTTTGATGACTTGAGCATTCACTGTCATATTGCTTTGCATGATCATATAGCTGACATAGTAGTTGTGGCTCAGCCAACGTTCATCATTTTTCATACATGTTACGCTAGATCATTGCACATCCTGGTACATGCCAGAGGCATTCATATAGAGTCATACTTTGTCATAGGTATCGAGTTGTAAGTTTTATTTCTTTTGAGTTATAAGTAAATAGAAGTGTGATGATCATCATTATTCATTTTTAGAGAAGTGTCTGTCGGTGTCCTGGGAACAGGGGTCCCCAGACTTGCCTGCCTGCGGCCCACGGCATGGCTGAGCCTGTAGGCCGTACGACCCATCTTCACCAACAAAGCATCCAAGACCCTCGCGAGGGTCCAAGCCTCACGAGGCGGACGACGCAAGACCTCCTCGGGAGTAGCATAGATAGGCAGGCTCACGAGGAGCGGAGATATCAAGGCGGGGCAAACCTCACGAGACCCTCGTGACGTGAGCCATGACGCACGACACCAGGCGGGCGCCAGCGCGCGCAGCGTCCTTGTTTCCTCTTTGGTGCTAAGGAGGCCAGCGCAGGCGAAGAGTACCGAGGCATCAGGCAAAGGTTGCTATATTGGTGCAACAAGACCAAGACCAGGAGGACGACAAGACGGAGGTCATTGTGGAGCCCAAGACGGCGTCACCACCAGAGCCTTTGGCAGGCGAAGACCACTTTTGTCAGGATAGCTTGTACTAGCAGTCCCCCTTCGAATTAGCCCACCATTGTTGGCTCCCTTCCCGCTCGATATTTGGGAAGAGGACCAGGGCCAATATAAATAGGACTAGCCACCACCTTAGTAGACGATGGATGATTGAGGGACGTATCATTGAGGGACGGATGATTGAGGGACGGATCATTCGAGACGGATCATTGAGGGATGGATCATTGAGGGGACGGATCATTGAGGGGACGGATCATGGAGGGACGGATCATTCAGACCACCCACACACACAAGCTCACCGAGCTTAAAGAACACCTCAACCTCAGGAGGCTGTTCTTCGCTTGTACTGTTCATCATCAGCCCTAGAGGCAATCCACCACCACCACACTGGAGTAGGGTATTGCACCACAATGGTGGCCCGAACCAGTATAAATCTTGTGTCTTTCTGTGTTGCGAGTTCATCGAGTTCGTCCGCGAGATCTTAGTGAGATAGGGCGTAGATTGGTAGGAAGGAAAGACTTTGCGCGCACCCCAGTGTTCGAACCTTAAGGGTTTGCTGGAACCCCACATCCGACATTTGGCGCGCCAGGTAGGGGTGCGCCATAGCCTCCCTTCCATTAGTTCGTCGCTCCGTCGCTCCGTCATCTCCATGGCGGACGCTCACCGTGCTCGAGCTGAGCGTCGGGCTGCCCTCACCGCTCGCGTCGCTCAGACGGCTCCCGTCGGCGGGCCGCATCGCCGTTCTCCGTCCCCCGCTGCCAACGCTGCCACCGGCCCGACGGGGAATGAGCAGCAGGCGTCCTCGCTGCATCCTTCGGTGCGGCAGGACATCCGCACCGCCACTCCATCGCTGACCGCTGCCGGTTCTTCGTCTCACATGCACCGCGCTCCCATAGAGGCATGGGCCGCACTCCTCGCAGCGAACGAGCTCTTGCGCTACCGCCCCATCGACGACCTCTACGACGAGTGGCTCGAACGCGTCGCCGAGCTCGTCCGCGCCGCGGGGGGCTCTCCGGCGCCGTCCCACTCTCTGCCTCCCCCTCAACCAGCCGCGGGCGACGGGGCTCATGGCGCGCCTCCACCACCTCAGCCCCAAGACGTCGCCTTGGCACCGAGGCGCGCGGCTCTGCGACGTGATCCACCGTGCCCGGCGCCCGCGCGCGAAGAGAGAAGCTACCAAGAAATTCCGCGGCCGCGAGAAGCTGCACCTGCGCTCCCCGTGCCACCTCGTCAAGACCGCGTACCACCCGCAGCGGCGCAGTGCGCACCTCGTCAAGACCAAGCTCCACCTCCGAAGCGGGCCCCGGCAACCACGGCTGGCTGCCGCGCCTTCACTCCCGAGCTACGTAGCGTCGCCTGGCCGGGCAAGTTCAAGCCGGATCTACCTCCTCGCTACGATGGTACCGCCGACCCCGCAGAGTTCCTATAGCTCTATGAGCTGAGCATCGAAGCGGCCAACGGCGACGAAAAGGTCATGGTGAACTGGTTTCCCATGGCTCTCAAGGATGGAGCTCGCTCCTGGCTCCTGAACCTGCAGCACGGCTCGATCTCCTCCTAGGACGAGATGCGCGACCGCTTCGTCGCCAACTTCCAGGGCACTCGCGACCGCCCATCGACCGCGGGTGACCTACGCCGCATCAGGCAGCAGCCAGGAGAGACCCTCCAGAAGTACATCCAGCGCTTCAACAACACCCGCCTCAAGATCCCCAAGGTCACGGACGAGGCCATCATCTCCGTGTTCTCCGATGGCGTCCGTGACGTCAAGATGAAGGAAGAGCTCGCCATCCACAAGGAGCTCTGCACATCTCAGGAGCTGTTCAACCTGGCGACCAGATGCGCAAGAGCTGAGGAGGGGCGCCTCTCTCTCCTTGAGCAACCAGCCGTGGGCGCGGAGGAGAAGAAGGCCAAGGCCAAGGCCATGAAGCGCAAGGAGGTAGCTGTGCTCGCAGCAGAGCCCGACATCAAGCGGGGCAGAGATCATCCTGAGTCATCCGAGAATGGCCGACCATTCTGCGCCTTCGACAACCTGAACACCCAGAACACCAGTGACTGTGAAGAGCTCAGAGCCATACGCGAGGGACGCTACGGTCAACGCCCCGAGCGCAACGACCGAGGCTACGGCCACAGAGGAGGACGTGGAGGCGGACGCTGGGACGACCGTGGCCCGCGCCAGGAGTGGCGCGACCGACCTCGTGAGGACCACTGGCAGGACCAGCCTCGTGAGGGCGCCTGGAGGGACCCGCCTCGTGAGGATCGCCCCCAAGGCAACGCCGGTCTTCCCCCGCTGCCGCCACCAAGAATGAACGACGACCACCACCAGGACGAGGGGGCTGGGGGCTTTCAGGAGCCGCGTGCGATCGCCTGCATCTTGGGTGGCGCCCATGCCCCAGCCTCTCAGCGCATCTTCAAGCAGTTTGCTCGCGAGGTGAACGCGGCGCTCCCCAAGCTCGAGGCCACGCGCCCGCTCAGGTGGTCCCAATGCGCCATCACTTTCAGCTCGGCGGATCAGCTCAAGTGCGCGGACACCGCTGGCACCCTCCCTATGCTGTGTTCCCCAGTCATCAGCAATGTGCAGGTCACCAAGACCCTCATCAACGGTGGCGCAGGGCTCAACGTCCTATCCTCGACACGTTTGACAACCTCCAAGTGCCATATGAGCAGCTCCAGCCCACCAAGCCTTTCTCAGGAGTGACCAACGGCTCCACCATGCCGATAGGGTAGGTCCGCCTGCCTGTCACCTTCGGGGAGCACAAGAACTACCGCACCGAGCTCATCGACTTCGACGCCGCGCACATCCGCCTGACGTACAATGCCATCCTCGGGTATCCAGCCCTGGCCAAGTTCATGGCAGTCACTCATCACGGCTACTACGTTCTCAAGATTCCAGGAAGCGAAGGAATCATCACGGTCCCGTGTGAAGAGAGAGATGCGGTGTGCTCCCTTGAGCGCGCGTTTCAAGCCGCAGCAATCGACGACCCAAATAGCAGAAATGAAGGCCCTCTGGAGACCATCCCCAAGAAGAAGCAGCCGCGCCGCGCAGGACCTCAGGAGGACGGCGTCGCGGCAGAAGCCACGTCAGGACCAGCGCCCGCTCCAGGGGCACCTCCCTCTATCGCATAGGAAGGCGCGCCCGGTACCCTCCTTAGGCAGGGCTCGGGGGCTCTCTTCTGGAGGGCCTCAGACCTTGCCAACCTCACGAGGGAGGCGCTTGGGCACCATTTGGAGGTGTGCTTTGTTGGGGAATGTAGCATAAATTCAAAATTTTCCTACGTGTCACCAAGATCTATCTATGGAGTCATCTAGCAACGAGGGAGGAGTGGATCTACATACCCTTGTAGATCGCGCGCGGAAGCGTTCAAGAGAACGGGGTTGATGGAGTCGTACTCGTCGTGATCCAAATCACCGATGATCCTAGCGTCGAACGGACGACACCTCCGCGTTCAACACATGCACGGAGCAGCGACGTCTCTTCCTTCTTGATCCAGCAAGGGGGGAGGAGAGGTTGATGGAGATCCAGCAGCACGACGGCATGGTGGTGGAAGTAGCGGGATTCCAATAGGGCTTCGCCAAGCGCTGCGGGAGGAGGAAGATGTGTCATGGGAGGGAGAGGGAGGCGCCAGGGCTTAGGTGCGGCTGCCCTCCCTTCCCCCCACTATATATAGGGCCAAGGGAGAGGGGGGGCGCAGCCTTGGCCCTTCCTCCAAGGAAGGGTGCGGCCAGGGAGGAGTCCATCCTCCCCAAGGCACCTAGGAGGTGCCTTCCCCCTTTAGGACTCTTTCTTTCCCTTATCTCTTGGCGCATGGGCCTCTTGGGGTTGGTGCCCTTGGCCCATATAGGCCAAGGCGCACACCCCTACAGCCCATGTGCCCCCCCGGGGCAGGTGGACCCCCTTGGTGGACCCCTGGACCCCTTTCGGCACTCCCGGTACAATACCGATAATGCGCGAAACTTTTCCGGCGACCAAAACAAGACTTCCCATATATAAATCTTTACCTCCGGACCATTCCGGAACTCCTCGTGACGTCCAGGATCTCATCCGGGACTCCGAACAACTTTCGGGTTACCGCATACTAATATCTCTATAACCCTAGCGTCACCGAACCTTAAGTGTGTAGACCCTACGGGTTCGGGAGACATGCAGACATGACCGAGATGACTCTCCGGTCAATAACCATCAGCGGGATCTGGATACCCATGTTGGCTCCCACATGTTCCATGATGATCTCATCGGATGAACCACGATGTCAAGGACTTAATCAATCCCGTATACAATTCCCTTTGTCTAGCGGTACGATACTTCCCGAGATTCGATCGTCGGTATCTCGATACCTTGTTCAATCTCGTTACCGGCAAGTCTCTTTACTCGTTTCGTAACACATCATCCCGTGATCAACTCCTTGATCACATTGTGCACATTGTGATGATGTCCTACCGAGTGGGCCCAGAGATACCTCTCCGTTTACACGGAGTGACAAATCCCAGTCTCGATTCGTGCCAACCCAACAGACACTTTCAGAGATACCTGTAGTGTACCTTTATAGCCACCCAGTTACGTTGTGACCTTTGGCACACCCAAAGCACTCCTACGGTATCCGGGAGTTGCACAATCTCATGGTCTAAGGAAATGATACTTGACATTAGAAAAGCTTTAGCATACGAACTACATGATCTTGTGCTAGGCTTAGGATTGGGTCTTTGTCCATCACATCATTCTCCTAATGATGTGATCCCGTTATCAATGACATCCAATGTCCATGGTGTAGGATCGAAAGTATGTCTAGAGGGGGGGTGATTAGACTACTTGACCAAATAAAAACTTAACCTTTTCCCAATTTTAGTTCTTGGCAGATTTTAGCTATTGTAGGACAAGTCAAGCAATCATCACACAATTCAAGCAAGCATGCAAAGAGTATATTGGCAGCGGAAAGTAAAGCATGCAACTTGCAAGAATGTAAAGGGAAGGGTTTGGAGAATTCAAACGCAATTGGAGACACGGATGTTTTTCCCGTGGTTCGGATAGGTGGTGCTATCCTACATCCACGTTGATGGAGACTTCAACAAGGGTAACGGTTGCGCGAGTCCACGAGGGCTCCACGAAGGGTAACGGTTGCGCGAGTCCACGGAGGGCTCCACCCACGAAGGGTCCACGAAGAAGCAACCTTGTCTATCCACCATGGCCATCTCCATGAAGGACTTGCCTCACTAGCGGTAGATCTTCACGAAGTAGGCGATCTCCTTGCCCTTACAAACTCCTTGGTTCAACTCCACAATCTTGTCGGAGGCTCCCAAGTGACACCTAGCCAATCTAGGAGACACCACTCTCCAAGAAGTAACAAATGGTGTGTAGGTAATGAACTCCTTGCTCTTGTGCTTCAAATGATAGTCTCCCCAACACTCAACTCTCTCTCATAGGATTTGGATTTTGTGGAAAGAAGATTTGAGTGGAAAGCAACTTGGGGAAGGCTAGAGATCAAGATTCATATGGTAGGAATGGAATATCTTGGTCTCAACACATGAGTAGGTGGTTCTCTCTCAGAACATATGAGTTGGAATTGTGTATGTGTTCTGATGGCTCTCTCCACGAATGAAGAGGAGGTGGAGGGGTATATATAGCCTCCACACAAAATCCAACCGTTACACAGTTTTTCCAATCTCGGTGGGACCGAATCAACAAACTCGGTCGGACCGAAAAGGTAAACCTAGTGACCGTTAGAGATTTTCGGTGGGACTGACATGCAACTCGGTAGGACCGATATGGTTAGGGTTTGGGCATAACGTAATCTCGGTGAGACCGATTACACAAACTCGGTGAGACCGAGTTTGGTAATAAGCTAACCAGAGAGTTGGTCAGGCAAACTCGGTGGGACCGATTTGCTCTTTCGGTGAGACCGAAAAATTACAAAAGGGAAACAAAGAGTTTACCTTGCAATCTCGGTGGGACCGATTCGCTCTTTCGGTGAGACCGAAAAGTTACGAAAGGGAAACAGAGAGTTTGCAATCCCATCTCGGTGAGACCGAGATCCCTATCGGTAGAACCGAATTGCTAGGGTTTGGCAGTGGCTTATGACAAGTGAAACTCGGTGGCGCCGGATAGAAAGAATCGGTATGACCGAGTTTGGCTTAGGGTTTAGGTCATATGTGGATATGGGAAAGTAGTTGAGGGTTTTGGAGCATATCACTAAGCACATGAAGCAAGAGGCCCATTAAGCAACACCTCATCCCTCCTTGATAGTATTGGCTTTTCCTAAAGACTCAATGTGATCTTGGATCACTAAAATATAAAATGAAGAGTCTTGAGCTTTTGAACTTGAGCCAATCCTTTGTCCTTAGCATTTTGAGGGTTCCGCTTTCACATCCATGCCATGCCAATCATTGAGCTTTCCTGACATAGTCATCTTGGAATAGCATTAGCTCAATGAGCTATATGTTATGAATTACCAAAACCACCTAGGGATAGTTGCACTTTCAATCTCCCCCTTTTTGGTAATTGATGACAACATATAGATCAAAGCTTCGACAAATGATAATAAGCATGAAATATATCGTCGCTTTGAGAAGTATGTAAGTAAGAGCTCCCCCTAAATTTGTGCATATTTAAAATTTGCTTTGGACTGCAAATGCACAAGGAGTTAGAGTCATGGGTTACTCTTCCATGTCACATACATCTTGGTGGAGCGCTTAAAATGATAAGAATGAAATACATGCACTCATCACCAAGAATAGTGAATGATCACATAAGATAGATAAGATAATAGCATTCACAAGCATTAAGTGTAGCTTATGATCAAACACATGATCATCAATGTCTCACAAGCAATGACATAGTATCTCAAGCACTCAAAAGCAAAAGTTCGAAAAACCACCAAATAAAGCAAGAGAAAAAAAGCAACACTCTCTCTCTCGAAGCCTATGATCTATACATTTTTCTCCCCCTTTGGCAACAAGTTACCAAAAAGTTCCTAGAAAATGCATAGTGCTAGATCGATGCTCAGGCTTGATCTTCAGGTGGTGGTGGAGTCCGGATCACTCCAAGGACGAAGGCTTCTGTAGACGTTGAAGTAGACGCTGGAGTTGGAGCTGAAGTAGATGCTGGAGCTGGTGGAACTGAGGCTGTAGCTGGTGCAGAAGTGGTGGCTCTGGTGTCAGCAACTGGCACTGCAGACGACCTCGGACCTCGTGGCACTCTGGCAAAGGCATCAGTTGTAGTCCTGCCTCTCCTCTCCTGCATGTCATCTTGGAGCTGCTCCACTGCAGTCTGAATCTCTGTCACCTTGACATCCAAGTCATAGAACTTTTGTTCCATGATTCTCTCTAGGCTTGCCTGGTTCTGAGTTAGGGTGGCTAGTCCTTTCTCAATCCGCAGGGTGGATGCAATCAGGTAACCAAGCTGCTCTTGTTTGGTTTTCAAGAAATACTCAGATGCCTCCTCTTGAGTTGGCATCTTGGCAGCTTTCTCCTTCCTTGCCTTCTCCTTCTTTGCTTGTGCTTGGGCAGACGATGGTTCATTCTCAGTCATAACAACTTGATTATCTTCAAAATCTGGACGGATGGGCAGGTGTTCCTTGTCCAATAAGTATATGCCCGTGCCCATCTTGGAGTTGATGAGCTCCTGAATCTTGGGGCATATCCACAGCTCCTCTTCTGGTCTGCTGCTGTCCTCTTGATTGTCTCTACCATGAGGCTCATCACCTTGAACTTCTGTGGCACATCAAAGATATGGTAAGTTGATTGCATGGCCTCTGATCATCTTGTGATCTCCAGACTTGGGCAATAAGGTGTGCCTCAAAATCCAATTAATAGTTGGCAGCCCTGACAGAAGATAATGCACTGAGCCAAATTTGAAAGTTTCAAGAGCTTCATTTGGAATTTCCTTGTACATATTGGACATAGAGTTGTGGTCCATCTTCTTCTTGGCATAGATATCCAAGTCATCCTCATGCTCCTCTGGGGCATTGATCAGCTGAGCCCATTCAGCAACTGTAGATTGGTACCTCGTACCTTCAGACATCCATGTGTTTCCATCTGGGTAGAAGTGTGCTGTGGAGTAGAATTGCATAATGAGCTTCCTCGTTCCACTTTGTGAGCTTCTGCCCAACAAAGTCTGCTACTCCACAAGCATTGAAGCTGTCTTGCACTCCAGGATAGTGCTCTTCATTGTCCTTGATGTATGCCAGTCAACCCATCTCATATCACAGACTATTGGCTTCTTATCAAGCAGCACTGTCTCATAGAAATCTTGCTGTTCCTTGGTGTGAAATCTGTAATCCACAGCAGTCTTCTCCTTGAAGCATACGGGTCTGCTTCTCTCCACTTCCTCAGCCCTGAGTCTCTCCTGAGCTTCATGTCCTCAGCCACAGGATGAGCATCATGTGGTCTGGGATCTTGGGCTTGAGTTTTCTGAGAACTTGCTCTTCATCATCTTCTTCTGCAGCTTCAGGCACTGGGGCCTTGTTCTTCTCAGCAGCTGGGATGCTTCTTGTATTCCTCTTTGGCTTTGGCTTTGGAGCTGGCTTGGCCTTGGAAGCAGCTGCCCCTGATCTTATGGCATCACCCATCAGCTTGGGTGCCTTAGGTGCTGGTGCAGCTACCTCTTCTTCTTCCTCTTCTTCCATGATGGAAGCCTTTCCAAGCACTCTGGCTACGGTCTTCTTGACCCTTTCCTTCCTTTTCTTGCCTTCAGTAGCAACTGGCTCTATGGGAGTGGGCTTCTCAGAAATCTTGGTTGAAGCTCTGGCCTTTGGCATAGGCTGCCTGCCTGCTGGCCTTTTGATCTTTAAGCCTGGCTTTGTGCCCTGTGCTGGCTCAACTCTCTTTGATGTGGCTTCCTCTTCCTCTGCCACATCCTCATCCTCAGAATCTGAAGTTCTCTTCTTTCTCTATCTGGTGGCAGCTTTAGGCAGATTGCCAGGAGTACTTCTGCTGCCATCATCTGAAGAGCTGGAGGGACTAGTGCCCTCACTCATGTGCACTTGCTGTTCTGACACATTCTGGCTGTCACTCTGATCTGACATGATGAACAAGCTGACTGCTGACCCTGTGAACAGTTTATAGATGAGGTAGAATAGATGAGCATCACAAAATGCAGAGATTTTTGCAAAAGAATGATCCAAAAACTTAGTTTTAGTTTCCCACTGAAATCATCTCGGATCTACCGATTTTTAAACTCGGTGATACCGAAGCAGTTTTGGAACCTAAACTAGTGAACTCGGTCAGACCGAGTCACAGTTCGATGGCACCGAGACTGCTAGGGTTTCACAAAGTTCCAAAATCGGTCACACCGATAAGTAATTCTCGGTCAGACCGAGTCTCACTTGTGCAATGGCATAAGCCAAATCGGTGGGACCGAGTTTTTCAACTCGGTGGGTCCGAGATGGTTTCGGCGGAAACCTAAACCTAGAATTTTCGAATCAAACCTAATCTATGAGCGCATTGACTGGATAGGAGTGTTTCAATCGTGGCAAGAATCATGATGATCACAATGTGCAAAGAATCGGATTGGAGAATAGCACAAAGATCGAGTCCATACCCTAGTTCGTTGGAGACTCGCTACGGCGGCAACGGCGGGGTAGAATTCCGTTGACGGCGATGGAGACCAGCGACTGGAGGGGCTGGCGGCGAGGAGACGATCCGGAGACCAAGTTGGCAGAGCAGGCTATCGCGCGGGCGAAGGGGTTCGGAGAAATTTCCAAATTTTTGCCCGTGACTATATATAGCCCGACCCTGTCGGTGTGACCGAGTGGAACAACTCGGTGGCACCGAGATGCAAAACTGTATACAGTTGTTGCAACTCGGTGTGACCGAATGGTTCAAATCGGTTGCACCGAGATCGAAAACCTAGATCAACTTAATGATCTCGGTAGGACCGAAAGTGGGGTATCGGTCAGACCGAGAATCATAAAGAGGTTTTGGAAGTTTAAGTCTATGACGAATCGGGGACTCCGAGCGCTCCTCACACAGAGTGGTTCGAATCTGACTTGATCAAATTTTGTGATGTAGCATGAATAGAGTTTGAGACGAGAAAAGCATAGATAGCTAGAGGAGGTTCTTAGGCATTCTTGTCCATCCACTTGGCAAAAGGAAATAAAACCAAACAATCAAAACAACAAGTGGATGTCCTCGAATGAGTAAAATATGCAACCAGCATGCTCACACAATAAGATGGCAAATGAAATATGTGACAAGACATGCACAACCAATTCTAGCATCTATCAAGCAATTTGCGATGACAAGGTCATCTATATATGAGTATATTGACTTAGGAGTCAAGTGAGAACACTTGATCATAGGTCATACTCATCGTTTAAGCTCAAGTGGGGTTACCACTTTTACATAAAGCATTGTTGTGTTCACATCTTTAGAGTTGCTTTAGCTCAAGTCTTAGAGTAAAGCTCCCCCTAGATGTGATATCCCCCCTTAGAGGGATGAACTAACCTCGGGTTTTGTCGATGATGACTTCATGTAGATGTTGAAGATGTGGATGCTCAATGTTGATGTAGATCACTTGGAGCTATCCATTTGAGTGAATTGCACTTTCAATACCTACATGGGTTAGTCCCACAAGGAACAAACAAGGATATCCATAGACATAGAGTGATGCACACACAAGATGATGTCCATGAAAACTTTTAGGTTACCTTGTCCCTTGTCTTACCAACAAGAGGGTTTGTGACTCCTTGAACTAGTGCAAGATGTGGAAGTTGATTGCACTTGTTCTTGCCAAAATGATAAGAGTGAAGTATGTTGGCGGAGTCACCCTCAAGAACTCTCTAGTTCTTCTTCTTTTGGATCCACACCATCTTGATGGGAATCCTTGGAGTTGTAGTCGTACTTGATGAAGTGGAACTTGAAGTAGTCTTGGGAATCCACTTGACTAAGGTCTTAGGAGCTTCTTCAAATGCATCAATTTCCTCTTGAAGCTTGTCCTTGCCTTTTTGCTTGTAGTCTTGTGGTGGAAGATCATCTTGAGCTTGTGTCCCCTTGAAAGAAGTATCATACTTCTCTTGTTGAGGAACAAACTTTGTCTTGGGGTATTGATCTTCTTCCCACTCAACTCCATTGGCATTGAACTTTCGTTCAAAACCAACACCTTGATTCTTCCGGTGCATTCCTTGCTTGCGCACAATTTCCTCGAATTGCTTACTCCCGGCAAGGCTTTTGTACACTCCTTTCTCTATAATTCCCTTCAATAAGCTATTTTCTTGCTCAAGTGTAACTTGGCTAAGAGAATCATTAGTGGAATCAAGAGAACTACTAGAAGAAACAATATTGGATTTAGCATGATCATTGTTACTGCTAGAGGAAGAATCTTTCTTGTGTTACTAGACTTGACTTGAGGCATGTAAGTGGATAAGAGTAAACGCTTGGCAATGTAAGAAGAACTTTTCTTGCGGAGATCATCATTGATTGCTTTTAAGAACTCATGCTCTTGCTCAAGATTGAGCTTTTCAAAGCGTAATTTCTCATGAGCTCTTAAAAGTTCTCGATGATCTCCTAAGATAGTTTCATGAGCTAACTTAAGAGTGTTTAGTTCTTTAGTTAGAGACTCAATCTTCTCCTTATCATTGTCATTCGTTTTATCTTGATTAGCATGATTAATTGACGTTTCATCATAGTATTCATCACTAGAGTTGTCAACAAGTAAATCAATCATCACCTAACAAGTCATCTTCATCACTATTGAAATCAACATACTCGGGGTGTGTTACCTTAGGACCTTTGGTCATGAAGCATCTTCCAATTCCTTCATTTGGTGAGTCAAATATGTCATAGGAGTTGGTTGACACAAGTGCTAGACCGGCAACACCTTCATCTTGAGTATCTTCGGAGTCGGAGTGATAACTTCTCTCGGAGTGGCTGTCGGAGTCGGAGCCGGATACCCATTCACCAACATGAGCTTGATGTCTTCGTTTTGTGTAGCTCCTTGATGATTTTTCCTTCCTTTCCGAATCCTTGCTTCTCTGTGAGTATCTTTGTTCATAACGATCATCTCTACTCCTTCTCTCTCTTGGTGGTGATTCTTTGCTTCTTCTTTTTGGAGAATCTTCTCTTCTCTTGTAGGGAGCCGTACACTCATTGGAATAGTGTCCGGGTCTTCCACAACTGTAGCAGTTTCGCTCTCGACTAGAAGATCTTTTGTCATTGTAGGACCTTGACTTGAAGCTTCTATCTTTGCTTCTACTCTTGTAGAACTTGTTGAAGTTCTTCACCATTAAGCTCAATTCTTCATTGAAGTTTTGTTTCTCACTTGATGATGTAGGGGCTTCACATGAGGCTTTGTAGGCACCACTTGATTTGTTGTGAAGTTCCTCTTTATCCTTAAGTGACATCTCATGAGCAACAATTCTTCCAATAACCTCCGTTGGCTTGAGATCTTTGTAATTGGGCATCATTTGGATCAATGTGCACATGGTATCATATTTTCCATCCAAGGCTCTTAGAATCTTCTTGATGATGAATCTATCGGTCATCTCTTCACTTCCTAAGCCGGCAATCTCATTTATGATGAGAGCAAGCCTAGAGTACATTTCAGCGACACCTTCACCATCCTTCACTTTGAACTTGTCAAGTTGACTTTGAAGCACATCCAACTTGGATTCCTTGACGGAGTCGGTACCTTCGTGCATATCAATCAAAGTGTCCCAAATTTCCTTTGCATTCTCAAGACGGCTGATTTTGTTGAATTCTTCGGGGCACAATCCGTTGAAGAGAATATCACAAGCTTGAGCATTGTATTGCAACATCTTCAACTCATCCGCGGTAGATTCACGGTTTGGTTCTTTCCCATCAAAGAAGTCACCTTGCAAACCAACACACACAATAGCCCAAACGGCGGGGTTATGTCCAAGAATATGCATTTTCATTTTATGCTTCCAACTAGCAAAATTAGTACCATCAAAGTAAGGACCTCTACGGTGATAATTTCCCTCGCTAGACGCCATACTCTCCTAGGTTGTGAAACCAAGGCTATGACCACCAAAAGCTATGGAGATCAAAGCAAATGGAGACCAAAGCTCTGATACCACTTGTAGGATCGAAAGTATGTCTAGAGGGGGGGTGATTAGACTACTTGACCAAATAAAAATTTAACCTTTTCCCAATTTTAGTTCTTGGCAGATTTTAGCTATTGTAGGACAAGTCAAGCAATCATCACACAATTCAAGCAAGCATGCAAAGAGTATATTGGCAGCGGAAAGTAAAGCATGCAACTTGCAAGAATGTAAAGGGAAGGGTTTGGAGAATTCAAACGCAATTGGAGACACGGATGTTTTTCCCGTGGTTCGGATAGGTGGTGCTATCCTACATCCACATTGATGGAGACTTCAACCCACGAAGGGTAACGGTTGCGCGAGTCCACGGAGGGCTCCACCCACGAAGGGTAACGGTTGCGCGAGTCCATGGAGGGCTCCACGCACGAAGGGTCCATGAAGAAGCAACCACCCACAAAGGGTCCACGAAGAAGCAACCTTGTCTATCCCACCATGGCCATCGCCCACGAAGGACTTGCCTCACTAGCGGTAGATCTTCACGAAGTAGGCGATCTCCTTGCCCTTACAAACTCCTTGGTTCAACTCCACAATCTTGTCGGAGGCTCCCAAGTGACACCTAGACAATCTAGGAGACACCACTCTCCAAGAAGTAACAAATGGTGTGTAGGTAATGAACTCCTTGCTCTTGTGCTTCAAATGATAGTCTCCCCAACACTCAACTCTCTCTCATAGGATTTGGATTTTGTGGAAAGAAGATTTGAGTGGAAAGCAACTTGGGAAGGCTAGAGATCAAGATTCATATGGTAGGAATGGAATATCTTGGTCTCAACACATGAGTAGGTGGTTCTCTCTCAGAACATATGAGTTGGAATTGTGTATGTGTTCTGATAGCTCTCTCTATGAATGAAGAGGAGGTGGAGGGGTATATATAGCCTCCACACAAAATCCAACCGTTACACACAGTTTTCCAATCTCGGTGGGACCGAATCAACAAACTCGGTCGGACCGAAAAGGTCAACCTAGTGACCGTTAGAGATTTTCGGTGGGACTGACATGCAACTCGGTAAGACCGATATGATTAGGGTTTGGGCATAATGTAATCTCGGTGAGACCAATTACACAAACTCGGTGAGACCGATTTTGGTAATTAGCTAACCAGAGAGTTGGTAAGGCAAACTCGGTGGGACCGATTTGCTCTTTCGGTGAGACCGAAAAGTTACAAAAAGGAAACACTGAATTTACGTTGCAATCTCGGTGGGACCAATTCGCTCTTTCGGTGAGATCGGAAAGTTATGAAAGGGAAACAGAGAGTTTGCAATCCCATCTCGGTGAGACCGAGTTCCCTATCGGTAGAACCGAATTGCTAGGGTTTGGCAGTGGCTTATGACAAGTGAAACTCGGTGGCGCCGGATAGAAAGAATCGGTAAGACCGAGTTTGGCTTAGGGTTTAGGTCATATGTGGATATGGGAAAGTAGTTGAGGGTTTTGGAGCATATCACTAAGCACATGAAGCAAGCGGCTCATTAAGCAACACCTCATCCCTCCTTGATAGTATTGGCTTTTCCTAAAGACTCAATGTGATCTTGGATCACTAAAATATAAAATGAAGAGTCTTGAGCTTTTGAGCTTGAGCCAATCCTCTGTCCTTAGCATTTTGAGGGTTCCACTTTCACCATCCATGCCATGCCAATCATTGAGCTTTCCTGAAATAATCATCTTGGAATAGCATTAGCTCAATGAGCTATATGTTGTTATGAATTACCAAAACCACCTAGGGATAGTTGTACTTTCACATGGTCAGGAAACCGTAACCATCTATTGATCAACGAGCTAGTCAACTAGAGGCTTACTAGGGACATGGTGTTGTCTATGTATCCACACATGTATCTGAGTTTCCTATCAATACAATTCTAGCATGGATAATAAACGATTATCATGAACAAGGAAATATAATAATAACTAATTTATTATTGCCTCTAGGGCATATTTCCAACAGTCTCCCACTTGCACTAGAGTCAATAATCCAGTTCACATCGATATGTGATTAACACTCAAGGTCACATCCCCATGTGACTAACACCCAAAGAGTTTACTAGAGTCAATAATCTAGTTCACATTGCCATGTGATTAACACTCGATGAGTTCTGGGTTTGAACATGTTATGCTTGTGAGAGATGTTATAGTCAACGGGTCTGAATCTTTCAGATCCGTATGTACTTCGCAAATCTCTATGTCATCTTGTAGATGCAGCTACTACGCTATATTTGGAGCCATTTCAAATAACTGTTCTACTTGGAGGTATTCTAAATTGTTGCTCCATTATACGTATCCGGTATCTCTACTCAGAGCTATCCGGATAGGTGTTAAGCTTGCATCGACGTAACTCTTTACGTCGAACTCTTTATCACCTCCATAACCGAGAAAAATATCCTCATTCCTCTAAGGATAATTTAGACCGCTATCTGGTGATCTACTCCTAGATTACCTTTGTACCCTCTTGCCAGACATGTGGCAAGGTACACATCAGGTGCGGTACTCAGCATGGCATACCGTATAGAGCCTATGACAAAAGCATAGGGGACGACCTTAGTCCTTCCTCTTTCTTCTGACGTGGTCGAGCTTTAAGTCTTAACTTCATACCTTACAACTCAGGCAAGAACTCCTTCTTTGACTGGTCCATCTTGAACACCTTCAAGATCATGTCAAGGTATGTGCTCATTTGAAAGTACCATTAAGAATTTTGATCTATCCTTATAGATCTTGATGCTCAATGTTCAAGTAGCTTAATCCAGGCTTTCCATTGAAAAATACTTTCAAATAACCCTATATGCTTTCCAGAAATTCTACGTCATTTCTGATCAACAATATGTCAACATATACTTGTCAGAAATTCTATAGTGCTCCCACTCACTTCTTTGGAAATACAAGTTTCTCATAAACTTTGTATACACCCAAAACTTTGATCATCTTATCAAAGCATACATTCCAACTCCGAGATGCTTACTCCAGTCCTTAGAAGGATTGATGGAGCTTTGCATACTTATTAGCATCTTTCAGGATTAACAAAACCTTCCGGTTGTATCACATACAACCTTTCCTCAAAAATCGTCGAGGAAACAATGGTTTTTGGCATCCTATCTGCAAGATTTCACAAATAATGCAGTAATTGCTAATATAATTCCAACAGACTCTTAGCATCGCTACGAGTGAGAAAGTCTCATCGCAGTCAACTCCTTGAACTTGTCGGAAAACATCTTAACGACAAGTTGAGCTTTCTTAATGGTGATACCTACCATCATTGTCCGTCTTCCTTTTAAAATCCATATGTACCTAACATCCTTACGACCATCAAGTAGTTCTCCCAAAGTCTACACTTTGTTTTTCACATATGGATCCTCTCTCGGATTATATGGCCTCGAGCCATTTTGGAATCCAGGCCCACCATCGCTTCTCCATAGCTCGTAGGTTCATTGTTGTCTAGCAACATGAATTCCAAGACAGGATTACGTACCACTCTGAAGTAGTACACATCCTTGTCATCCTACGAGGTTTGGTAGTGACTTGATCTGAAGTTTCATGATCACTATCATAAGCTTCCACTTCAATTGGTGTAGGTGCCACAGGAACAACTTCCTGTGCCCTGCCACACACTAGTTGAAGAGACGGTTCAATAACCTCATCAAGTCTCCACCATCCTCCCACTCAATTCTTTCGAAAGAAACTTTTCCTCGAGAAAGGACCCGATTCCAGAAACAATCCCTTATTGCTTTCGGATCTGAGACAGGAGGTATACCCAACTGTTTTGGGTGTCCTATGAAGATGCATTTATCCGCTTTGGGTTCTAGCTTATCAGCCTGAAACTTTTTCACATAAGCGTCGCAGCCCCAAACTTTTAAGAAATGACAGCTTAGGTTTCTTTAAACCATAGTTCATACGGTGTCATCTCATCGGAATTACGTGGTGCCCTATTTAAAGTGAATGTGGTTGTCTCTAATGCCTAACCCATAAACTATCGTGGTAATTCGACAAGAGACATCATGGTATGCATCATATCCAATAGGGTGTAGTTATGATGTTCGGACACACCATCACACTATGGTGTTCCAGGCGGTACTAGTCGTGAAACAATTTCCACAATGTCTTAATTCTGTGCCAAACTCGTAATTCAGATATTCATCTCTATGATCATATCATAGATCTTTTATCCTCTTGTCACGACGATCTTTCAACTTCACCCTGAAATTACTTGAACCTTTCAATAATTCAGACTCATGATTCATCAAGTAAATATACTCAACATCTACTCAAACCATCTGTGAAGTAAGAACATAACGATATCCACTACATGCCTCAGCACTCATTGGACTGCACACATCAAAATGTATTACTTCCAACAAGTTGCTTTCTAGTTCCATTTTACTGAAAACGAGGCTTTCAGTCATCTTGCCCATGTGGTATGATTTGCATGTCTCAAGCGATTCAAAATCAAGTGAGTCCAAACGGTCCATCTGCATGGAGTTTCTTCATGCGTATATACCAATAGACATGGTTCGCATGTCTCAATCTTTTTCAAAAATGAGTGAGTCCAAAGATCCATCAACATGGAGCTTCTTCATGCGTTTTATACCAATATGACTTACATGGCAGTGCCACAAGTAGGTGGTACTATCATTACTATCTTATATCTTTTGGCATGAACATGTGTATCACTATGATCGAGATTCAATAAACCATTCATTTTAGGTGCAAGACCATTGAAGGTATTATTCAAATAAACAGAGTAACTATTATTCTCCTTAAATGAATGACCGTATTGTGATAGGCATAATCCAATCATGTCTAAGCTCAACGCAAACACCAAATAACAATTATTTAGGTCTAACACCAATCTTGATGGTAGAGGGAGTATGCGATGCTTGATCACATCAAGCTTGGAAACACTTCCAACACATATCGTCATCTCACCTTTAGCTAGTCTCCGTTTATTCCGTAGCTTTTATTTCGAGTTACTAACACTTAGCAACCGAACCGGTATCTAATACCCTGGTGCTACTAGGAGTACTAGTAAAGTACACATTAACACAATGTATATCCAATATACTTCTATCGACCTTCCATCCTTCTCATCTACCAAGTATCTAGGGTAATTCTGCTCCAGTGGCTGTTCCCCTTATTACAGAAGCACTTAGTCTCGGGTTTGGGTTCAACCTCGGGTTTCTTCACTAGAGCAGCAGCTGTTTTGCCATTTCATGAAGTATCCCTTCTTGCCCTTGCCCTTCTTGAAACTAGTGGTTTCACCAACCATCAACAATTGATGCTCCTTCTTGATTTCTACTTTTGTGGTGTCAAACATCGTGAATATCTCAAGGATCATCATATATGTCCCTGATATATTATAGTTCATCATGAAGCTCTAGCAGCTTGGTGGTAATGACTTCGGAGAAACATCACTATCTCATCTGGAAGATCAACTCCCACTCGATTCAAATGATTGTTGTACTTAGACAATCTGAGCACAAGCTCAACAATTGAGATTTTCTCCCTTAGTTGCAAGCTAAGAAAATCGTCGGAGGTCTTATACCTCTTGACGTGGGCACGGGCCTGAAATCCCAATTTCAGTCCTTGGAACATCTCATATGTTCTGCGATGTTTCAAAAACGTCTTTGGTGCCTCAATTCTAAACCATTTAGCATTACGCACTGAACTATCATGTAGTCATCAAAACGTGTATGTCAGATGTTCGCAACATCCACAGACAACGTTCGAGGTTCAGCACACTGAGCGGTGCATTAAGGACATAAGCCTTCTATGAAGCAACGAGGACAATCCTCAGTTTACGGACCTAGTCCGCATAATTGCTACTATCAACTTTCAACTAAATTTTCTCTAGGAACATATCTAAACAGTAGAACAGAAACGTGAGCCACGACATAATTTGCGAAGACCTTTTGACTATGTTCAGGATAATTAAGTTCATCTTATGAACTCCCACTCGGATAGACATCCCTCTAGTCATCTAAGTGATTACATGATCCGAGTCAAGTAGGCCGTGTCCGATCATCACGTGAGACGGACTAGTCATCATCGGTGAACATCTTCATGTTGATCGTATCTACCATACGACTCATGCTCGACCTTTCGGTCTCTTGTGTTCCGAGGCCATGTCTGTACATGCTAGGCTCGTCAAGTCAACCTAAGTGTTTCGCATGTGTTCCGAGGCCATGTCTGTACATGCTAGGCTCGTCAACACCCGTTGTATTCGAACGTAAGCATCTATCACACCCGATCATCATGTGGTGCTTCGAAACGACGAACTTTCGCAATGGTGCACAGTTAGGGGGAACACTTTCTTGAAATTCTAATGAGGGATCATCTTATTTACTACCATCGTTCTAAGCAAATAAGATGTATAAACATGATAAACATCACATGCAATCAAATAGTGACATGATATGGCCAATATTATATTGCTCCTTTTGATCTCCATCTTCGGGGCTCCATGATCATCATCGTCACCGGCATGACACCATGATCTTCATCATCATGATCTCCATCATCGTGTCTTCATGAAGTTGTCTTGCCAACTATTACTTCTACTACTATGGCTACCGGTTAGCAATAAAGTAAAGTAATTACATGACGTTTAAGTTGACACGCAGGTCATAAATAAATAAAGACAACTCCTATGGCTCCTGCCGGTTGTCATACTCATCGACATGCAAGTCGTGATTCCTATTACAAGAACATGATCAATCTCATACAACACATATCATTCATCACATTCTTCTTGGCCATATCACATCATTAGCATACCCTGCAAAAACAAGTTAGACGTCCTCTAATTGTTGTTTGCATGTTTTACGTGGATGCTATGGGTTTCTAGCAAGAACGTTTCTTACCTACGCAAAAACCACAACGTGATATGCCAATTGCTATTTACCCTTCATAAGGACCCTTTTCATCGAATCCGATCCGACTAAAGTGGGAGAGACAGACACCCGCTAGCCACCTTATGCAACTAGTGCATGTCAGTCGGTGGAACCAGTCTCACGTAAGAGTACGTGTAAGGTCGGTTCGGGCCGCTTCATCCCACAATGCCGCCGAATCAAGATTGGACTAGTAACGGTAAGCATATTGAACAAAATCAACGCCCACAACTACTTTGTGTTCTACTCGTGCATAGAAACTACGCATAGACCTAGCTCATGATGCCACTGTTGGGGAACGTAGCATAAATTCAAAATTTTCCTACGTGTCACCAAGATCTATCTATGGAGTCATCTAGCAACGAGGGAGGAGTGGATCTACATACCCTTGTAGATCGCGCGCGGAAGCGTTCAAGATAACGGGGTTGATGGAGTCGTACTCGTCGTGATCCAAATCACCGATGATCCTAGCACCGAACGGACGGCACCTCTGCGTTCAACACACGTACGGAGCAGCAACGTCTCCTCCTTCTTGATCCAGCAAGGGGGGAGGATAGGTTGATGGAGATCCAGCAGCACGACGGCATGGTGGTGGAAGTAGCGGGATTCCAACAGGGCTTCGCCAAGCGCTGCGGGAGGAGGGAGATGTGTCATGGGAGGGAGAGGGAGGTGCCAGGGCTTAGGTGCGGCTGCCCTCCCTTCCCCCCACTATATATAGGGCCAAGGGAGAGGGGGGGGGGCGCAGCCTTGGCCCTTCCTCCAAGGAAGGGTGCGGCCAGGGAGGAGTCCATCCTCCCCAAGGCACCTAGGAGGTGCCTTCCCCCTTTAGGACTCTTTCTTTCCCTTATCTCTTGGCGCATGGGCCTCTTGGGGCTGGTGCCCTTGGCCCATATAGGCCAAGGCGCACACCCCTACAGCCCATGTGGCCCCCCGTGGACCCCCTTGGTGGACCCCCGGACCCCTTTCGGCACTCCCGGTACAATACCGATAATGCACGAAACTTTTCCGCGACCAAAACAAGACTTCTCATATATAAATCTTTACCTCCGGACCATTCCGGAACTCCTCGTGACGTCCGGGATCTCATCCGGGACTCCGAACAACTTTCGGGTTACCGCATACTAATATCTCTATAACCCTAGCGTCACCGAACCTTAAGTGTGTAGACCCTACGGGTTCGGGAGACATGCAGACATGACCGAGATGACTCTCCGGTCAATAACCATCAGCGGGATCTGGATACCCATGTTGGCTCCCACATGTTCCACGATGATCTCATCGGATGAACCACGATGTCAAGGACTTAATCAATCCCGTATACAATTCCCTTTGTCTAGCGGTACGATACTTGCCCGAGATTCGATCGTTGGTATCCCGATACCTTGTTTAATCTCGTTACTGGCAAAGCTCTTTACTCGTTTCGTAACACATCATCCTGTGGTCAACTCCTTGATCACATTGTGCACATTATGATGATGTCCTACCGAGTGGGCCCAGAGATACCTCTCCGTTTACACGGAGTGACAAATCCCAGTCTCGATTCGTGCCAACCCAACAGACACTTTCGGAGATACCTGTAGTGTACCTTTATAGCCACCCAGTTACGTTGTGACGTTTGGCACACCCAAAGCACTCCTACGGTATCCGGGAGTTGCACAATCTCATGGTCTAAGGAAATGATACTTGACATTAGAAAAGCTTTAGCATACGAACTACATGATCTTGTGCTAGGCTTAGGATTGGGTCTTTGTCCATCACATCATTCTCCTAATGATGTGATCCCGTTATCAATGACATCCAATGTCCATGGTCAGGAAACCGTAACCATCTATTGATCAACGAGCTAGTCAACTAGAGGCTTACTAGGGACATGGTGTTGTCTATGTATCCACACATGTATCTGAGTTTCCTATCAATACAATTCTAGCATGGATAATAAACGATTATCATGAACAAGGAAATATAATAATAACTAATTTATTATTGCCTCTAGGGCATATTTCCAACATGCTTCGCAGTACGCGACCCTCTGGAGAGCACAGGGCAAGGAGTGCCCACCACCCACAAGTTCATCACCAAGACCACCCAGGAACTACAAGAAGCAAGAGCCATGCGCGGCGACGGCCGCCCACAAGGCCCAACTCCGCATCCTGGCGAGGATGCTGGGCTGCACGTCTGCATCGATGTCCCAGGGCTCAACCGAGCCGCATCTCAGGAGCGTTTCTGGCCTTCGCGTGTGCCCGCTGCGAGGGCCCGCCACACAACTACGTTCGTATGCCCTTTGGCTTGCCGAGCGTGGTGTCGGCCTATCAGCGCAACATGCGACGTGTCCTGGCAGCTCAGGAAGCCAGGTACCACGCCGTTCTGGAGGAGATGGAGATGGTCTTCAGGGAACCTCCCGAACCCTTGGAGCCTCCCGAGGCTCAGGGTTCTGGCGGCTCATGAGGAGTCATTTCTTCAACACACGCTTTCAGCTGCACCAACTCTGCTTCGTCTACAGAACCAAATGACATCTTCCAAGCTCGTTTAGCTGGGACCGCCCCTCGGGCTGCATTCTTCCCAGGCCGCGTGGGTCCGTCCCTGCGGCATTTATCCCTTTTGCTTATGTCTTCAGCTTACCTTGTTGGGGGCGCCCCTCGGGCTGCATCACCCCCAAGACGCTCGGGCCGGACCCGGTGGCATGTACCTTCCTGCATTTATCCAAGTTGATCTGCTCTCCATGCTTAACCTGCCAACTACTATCACCTGCTCGATTGCTGCCCACCACGGATCTATTCATCCTATGCAATTCGCTTGGACGTTAAAAGGGGGGCTCCTGAGCATCGCGACTCAGGAGCTCTTACTGGCTCTCCAGCCCTCACCCCTGGCCTTGACCACGGCATCGCGACCTGGCATACCAGCGGCGGCCGAGCTCGCTCGAGGGCCATAACCTGAGGACGTAGAGTGCTTGCATCTAACCGCCTTGCAGGGACATACAGTCACCAAGACTCAAGACCAGGCGCAACCCGCCTTGAGGTAGGGCCTCGTGAGTCCCGCGCTGGCTCACGAGTGCCCAGATACACCTCGCAGCCCTGTCGTGCAAGCCACGTGTCGGGGCGGGGCTGTACACGCCCCGGGGGCTCCTCCCGGAGGGGCCCCCATCCCACGCCCAAGTGGAAGCACCATGCTCCGCGCTAGCTGACGACACTGCCGAGGAGCGGCTATGCCCGTGCACAAGCGGAAGCACTATGCTCTGCGCTGGTGATAAACAACTGAGGGCGGCCCCACGGTCGTACCAACCTCAGGGAGCCCAGAGCTCAGCGCCCAGCCTCGCCACAACGCCTCCCCTCGGGAGAGCCACACGAGGGGGCTGGGCACGGGGGCTGCGCTCGGGTCACGCACAAGCGCACGCCACCCAACCAGGTCCCCCGAACCTGGGCGTCGCGCGCCCCTCCAGAGGCCTCGGCGAGGGCAGGTATGGAAATTGTTTGCACATCAAGGGGGACTCTTGAGCATCACGACTCAGGAGCCTAACTGGTCACGTAGCCCCTCACTCCTTGGTCCGTCCTGGTCTCCGGTCGGGCCAATTGCGGTTGAGGTATGCGCGTGGCCGGGCTCTGCCGACGTAGAACATTAATCTATCCTCACAAACTCTCCTATATGCTGTTTGCGCGTCAAGGGGGACTCCTGAGAATCGCGACTTAGGAGCCTAACTGGTCACGTAGCCCCTCACTCCTTGGTCCGTCCTGGTCTCCGGTCGGCCCAATGGCGGTTGAGGTATGCGCGGGGCTGGGATCTGCCAACGCAGAACACAAAGCAAATAGGAAGGAAATCGCCAAATCTCGAAGCAAATATTACAAGCATATTATTGTCACAACACCAAATGAAAAGTCTAAACGCCTCCACGAGGCCTGATACATGTCGCAGGAACGAAACGGGAAGAGTAGCCGCAGGTCACCCCTGGATATCGCCATCGCCTGCGGAAGGAGCTCCCTCATGGGCAACGATGTTCTCACCTTCACCACCAGTCGCAGGACCCGCAGCGTCGCCAGACAGAGGATCGGAAACGAAGCCACGAAACCTCCCCAGCAAGGCCTCCACTTGACCTTGTACAACCGCGGCGGCGACTTCGCAGTGATCTTCAGCCACAGGCTCCAGCAGCTCATTAAGGTGAGCGCTGGGGTTGCGGAGGTGCAGATGGATGAAGACGTGAGTCAGTGCGGCTAAAGACAGGACGCGAGCTTCTGCCTTCGCCATGGGACCAAGGCCATCAACGACCTCCTCAAGTGCCTTCACCACGAGAGGAAGCAGCTGGGCAGGGCCGTCCTCGTCGGTGTCCAGTGGCCGCTCCAGGCCGTGCTCGTAGAGTATCTTCAGTGCCTTGCAAGACCTCTTCTCGAGATCGGCGAAGGCCACATGGTCTTCGGCCAGGACTCACGCCTTGGCATCAAGATCGGCCTCCCTCGTCCTCATCTTCCGCTCCAACTCCTCCAGCCGGTGGCGCTCGGCGGCCTGCTTCCTCCCCAGCTCCGCCACCTCAGCATCACGGTTCTTGACAGCTTCCTCCCGGGCCTTCATCCTCTCCTCCTTCACTTGGCGGCAGCATACCTCTTCGGTGTGCTTGTCACGCAGGCTCTGCAACTCGCCCTCCAGCACTTGGCAGCGGTCACGGGCAGCCTTGGCGTCTTTCAACGCCGCCTCATGATCGGCTGTAGCACTGGCGGCTCCTCGCTTCTCCTCCTCGGAAGCTGCAGCAGCCTGGCTCAGCGCTGCGTGAACCGCTAGGTCGGAGTGAAGCCAGCCACAGGCCAGCTCTAGACGCCCGGCCACCAGGCGCGGGTCCGTGCTTAGGAGATCCGCCTGCAGCCGGGTCATCTCTGAAAGGGCACGCCCCAAGACAGCAGCAGGAGAAGGGGAACCAGGGAGTGGAGGTGCTGCGGAGGGAGGAAGCGGCACTGTCACCAGGGCTCGGGAGACCGCAGGTTCTGGAGCAGCTGGGATCTCGTCAGCCGTGCCAAGCGCCGGCGCCTCCGGAGCCAGCGGGGCCATGGGGGCTGACTCCACGCAGCGATGTTCTTCTTGACCCCGCGAGGACAACCTGGCTGGGGAGATGCGGGTGCTGCTGCCTCCTTTCTCTGCGGAGGGAGGCACGGCCGCCGTACCCTCCTTCCTCTTCTTCACCGAAGATGCTGGCCTGATCAACCAAGGGTGAGCGTCAGGAAATAACAAGTACCTACAGGGATAAAGCGAAGCTCGAAACACCTACCGGTCCACCACGAAGTACTCCACCTTTCGCTTGTGAAGCTTGAGGCCTGACAGCATCGGGACCTGAGGGGCAGGCGTTCGGGCTCCGGCGGCGCCAGGCGGTGCGGAGACGGAACCAGATCCAGCCCGAGGAGGCGCCAGGGTGGAGGCGGCACCACGGACCACCATCGACGACCTACCCTTTGTCGGGATGAGGGGTTGCTCCCTCTCCCCTTGGTAGGCGTCGGCTTCGGCATCATCAGGAAGGGCGCGGAGAATCTTGGCCTTGCTCAGAGGGGAGGTCTCCCCCACCTCTTCTGGGGTCTTCTCCGAGTCCACCTCCTCCTCCCCCTCTCTGCGGGACTCACCAGAAGACACCTCCACCGGTCTCTGCGCCGTAGGAGCTCCTGAAAACACCGGCGGCACCAGCCCGCGCGCATCAAAAGTCGGCCTGGAGGCGACGAATTCCTCCCGGTCCCTGTGTTGGAACAGGGGAATGAAGGCGCTAGGCGGGTACTCCAGGTTGTCTTCGACTATGAGACGCAGGACGGTGTCCAGTTCGTCGTCAGGAAGGTCCCCCGGCCTCAGGCGGGCCTTGTTTTCCCCTCCTTCAAGCTCCCAGAAGGGGCGCACGCGCCTGGAGTGGGGCAACCCGCAGCGTCAAGAACTCCCTCAGGAGCATCGCTCCCATTATTTTGGCTGCCCTCGCATTGCCCGGCTTCAGGTCAGTCATCATCTGTCCCAGAACCGATGATGCCCGCTCGTCGACAAGCTCCGCCCTGGGCCACTCCTTGCCCTGCCGGGGCGCCTCCGTCGGCAACATCAGGCGCGGATGGGCGAGCTTGGCATCCATCATGACCCATTTGGATCAAATATTGTCGGCCCTCTTCCCGGTGCTCGAGATCGAGTTGGCCTTGCCGGACGCAACGAAGTTGGCGCATCTGGAGATGTGACCCTCGCTGACACGGAGGAAGAAGAAATGGCGCAGGAGCGCCACCGACGGCATCACGCCCAGGTACGCCTCACAGTAGTAGGCGAAGATGGACAGGAGGAGGACAGAGTTGGGATGGAGGTGCAACGCCAGCAGCCCGTAGTGGTCGAGGACTTCATAAAAGAAATCAGAGTAGGGAGGAACCAACCCAACAGCGACGCTGCTTGATACTTCTCCAACGTATCTATAATTTTTGATTGCTCCATGCTATATTATCTACTGTTTTGGACATCACTGGGCTTTATTATCCACTTTTATATTATTTTTGGGACTAACCTATTAACCGGAGGCCCAGCCCAGAATTGCTATTTTTTTGCCTATTTTAGGGTTTCGAAGAAAAGGAATATCAAACGAAGTCCAAACGGAATGAAACCTTCGCGAATGTGATTTTCTCACCGAACATGATCCAGGAGACTTGGACCCTACGTCAAGAAACAAAGGAGGAGGCCACGAGGTAGGGGGCGCGCCTACCCCCAGGCGTGCCCTCCACCCTCGTGGGCCCCCTATTGCTCAACCGACGTACTCCTTCCTCCTATATATACCTACGTACCCCCAAACGATCAGATACAGAGCCAAAACCCTAATTCCACCGCCGTAACTTCTTGTATCCACGAGATCCCATCTTGGGGCCTGTTCCGGAGCTCCGCCAGAGGGGGCATCCATCACGGAGGGCTTCTACATCAACACCATAGCCTCTCCGATGAAGTGTGAGTAGTTTACCTCAGACCTTCGGGTCCATAGTTATTAGCTAGATGGATACTTCTCTCTTTTTGGATCTCAATACAATGTTCTCCCCCTCTCTTGTGGAGATCTATTCGATGTAATCTTCTTTTTGTGGTGTGTTTGTTGAGACCGATGAATTGTGGGTTTATGATCAAGATTATCTATGAACAATATTTGAATCTTCTCTGAATTCTTTTATGTATGATTGGTCATCTTTGCAAGTCTCTTCGAATTATCAGTTTGGTTTGGCCTACTAGATTGATCTTTCTTGCAATGGGAGAAGTGCTTAGCTTTGGGTTCAATCTTGCGGTGTCCTTTCCCAGTGACAGTAGGGGCAGCAAGGCACGTATTGTATTGTTGCCATCGAGGATAACAAGATGGGGTTTTTTATCATATTGCATGAATTTATCCCTCTACATCATGTCATCTTGCTTAAGGCGTTACTCTGTTTTCATGAACTTAATACTCTAGATGCATGCTGGATAGCGGTCGATGAGTGGAGTAATAGTAGTAGATGCAGGCAGGAGTCGGTCTACTTGTCTCGGACGTGATGCCTATATACATGATCATACCTAGATATTCTCATAACTATGCTCAATTCTGCCAATTTCTCAACAGTAATTTGTTCACCCACTGTAAAATACTTATGCTCTTGAGAGAAGCCACTAGTGAAATCTATGGCCCCCGGGTCTATCTTCATCATATTAATCTTCCAATACTTAGTTATTTCCTTTGCTTTTTACTTTGCTATTATTTTACTTTGCATCTTTATCATAAAAATACCCAAAATATTATCTTATCATATCTATCAGATCTCACTCTCGTAAGTGACCGTGAAGGGATTGACAATCCCTTATCGTGTTGGTTGCGAGGAGTTATTTGTTTTGTGCAGGTACTAGGGACTTGCGTGTAGCCTCCTACTGGATTGATACCTTGGTTCTCAAAAACTGAGGGAAATACTTACGCTACTTTGCCGCATCATCCTTTCCTCTTTGGGGAAATCCAACGCAGTGCTAAGGAGGTAGCAAGAAGAATTTCTGGCGCCGTTGCCGAGGAGGTTCGCGCAAGTCAAGATTTGTCTCCCGATAATGAGCCATTTCTGGCGCCGTTGCCGAGGAGTCTACGGAAAAGTCAACATACCAAGTACCCATCACAACCCTTATCTCCCGCATTACATTATTTGCCATTTGCCTCTCGTTTTCCTCTCCCCCACTTCACCCTTGCCGTTTTATTCGCCCTCTCTCTCTATCCTCCCTCTCTTTCTCTATTTGCCTCTTTTTGCCCGTTTGCTTTTTGTTTGCTTGTGTGTTGGATTGCCTGCTTGTCTCGTTTGCTACCTTAGTTAATAGGATGGCCGCTAAACCGGATTTTTATGAAAATAAAGATGAAGATCTAAAAGTTATTGATGTGTCCCCTATTAAATATTTGTTTTGCAATATGAATCTTGATAATAATGGGAATGAATATGATCCACCTTTACCTAGAAGGAGTTCCAAGAATTCGGTGCTTTTAGATCTTGATGCTAAATTTTATGAAAGTGGGATTGAAGAAATTAAAACCCTAGATGTTGATAAACCCACTATTTTGGATTTCAAGGAATTTAATTATGAAAATTGCTCTTTGATTGATTGTATTTCCTTGTTGCAATCCGTGCTAAATTCTCCTCATGCTTATAGTCAAAATAAAGCGTATACTAAACATATCGTTGATGCTTTGATGCAATCTTATGAAGAAAAACTTGAGTTGGAAGTTTCTATCCCTAGAAAACTTTATGATGAGTAGGAACCTACTATTAAAATTAAGATTAAAGATCATGAGTTCTATGCTTTATGTGATTTGGGTACTAGTGTTTCCACGATTCCAAAGACTTTGTGTGATTTGTTAGGTTTCCATGATTTTGATGATTGCTCTTTAAACTTGCACCTTGCGGATTCCACTATTAAGAAACCTATGGGAAGAATTAATGATGTTCTTATTGCTGCAAATAGGAATTATGTGCCCATAGATTTTATCGTTCTTGACATAGATTGCAATCCTTCATGTCTTATTATTCTTGGTAGACCTTTCCTTAGAATGATTGGTGCAATTATTGATATGAAGGAAGGAAATATTAGATTCCAATTTCCGTTAAGGAAAAGCACGGAACACTTTCCTAGAAATAAAATTAAATTACCTTATGAATCTATTATGAGAGCCACTTATGGATTGCCTACCAAAGATGGCAATACCTAGATCTATCCTTGCTTTTTATGCCTAGCTAGGGGCGTTAAACGATAGCGCTTGTTGGGAGGCAACCCAATTTTATTTTTATTCCTTGATTTTTGCTCCTGTTTAGTAATAAATAATTTACCTATCCTCTGTTTTGGTTGTGTTTTTTGTGTTTAATTAGTGTTTGTGCCAAGTAGAACCGTTGGGAAGACCTGGGGAAAGTTTTGATATCTTGCTGTAAAAAACAGAAACTTTAGCACCCACGAGAACTGCTGCCATTTTTATTTGGAAAGTGCTATTTAGTTAATTCTGTTTGAAGATGATTAATAGATAAATTCCTCACGTCCAGCAATTTATTTTAGAATTTTTGGGGTTCCAAATATTGCGCTAGCTACAGATTACTACAGACTGTTCTGTTTTTGACAGATTCTGCTTTTCGTGTGTTGTTTGCTTATTTTGATGAATCTATGTCTAGTAAAATAGTTTATAAACCATAGAGAAGTTGGAATACAGTAGGTTTAACACCAATATAAATAAAGAATGAGTTCATTACAGTACCTTGAAGTGGTCTTTTGTTTTCTTTCGCTAACGGAGCTCACGAGATTTTCTACTTTAAGTTTTGTGTTGTGAAGATTTCAAGTTTTGGGTAAAGATTTGATGGATTATGGAACAAGGAGTTTCAAGAGCCTAAGCTTGGGGATGCCCATGGCACCCCCAAGATAATCTAAGGACACCTAAAAGCCAAAGCTTGGGGATGCCCCGGAAGGCATCCCCTCTTTCGTCTACTTCTATCGGTAACTTTACTTGGAGCTATATTTTTATTCACCACATGATATGTGTTTTTCTTGGAGCGTCTTGTATGATTTGAGTCTTTATTTTCTAGTTTACCACAATCATCCTTTCTTTACACACCTTTTGAGAGAGCCATACATGATTTGGAATTTGTTAGAATACTCTATGTGCTTCGCTTATATCATTTGAGTTATATAGTTTTGCTCTAGTACTTCACTTATATCTTTTAGAGCACGGTGGTGGATTTGTTTTATAGAAACTATTGATCTCTCATGCTTCACTTAGATTATTTTGAGAGTCTTAAATAGCATGGTAATTTTCTTAAATAATCCTAATATGCTAGGTATACAAGATTATTAATAAAATTCTCTTATGAGTGTGTTGAATGCTAAGAGAAGTTTGATGCTTGATAATTGTTTGAGATATGAAGATGGTGATATTAAAGTTGTGCTAGTTGAGTAGTTGTGAATTTGAGAAATACTTGTGTTAAAGTTTGTGATTCCCGTAGCATGCACGTATGGTGAACCATTATGTGATGAAGTCGGAGCATGATTTATTTATTGATTGTCTTCCTTATGAGTGGCGGTCGGGGACGAGCGATGGTCTTTTCCTACCAATCTATCCCCCTAGGAGCATGCGTGTAATACTTTGCTTTGATAACTTGTAGATTTTTGCAATAAGTATATGAGTTCTTTATGACTAATGTTGAGTCCATGGATTACACACAATTTTCTTCCTTCCACCATTGCTAGCCTCTCTAATACCGCGCACCTTTCGCCGGTATCATACACCCACCATATACCTTCCTCAAAACAGCCACCATACCTACCTATTATGGCATTTCCATAG
>NC_053028.1:339800211-339846907 GCF_003073215.2 Triticum urartu
CCCGGCCCCCCCCCCCCCCCCCCCGTGGATCACCTTTTTTGTTTTGAAAAAAATCAAAAGAAAATGATAAAAACTTCAAAAAATAAAATCCTTCGAGAGGTAGTTATATTACTACATCTACTAGTTAGGAAAATTTAAAAACTTAAATTTGGACATGTTTTGCAAAAAAATGTAGGGAAAATGTAAAACGGCTATAACTTTTGCATACGATGTCGGAAAAAAACGTATAATATATCAAAATGTTCGGAACGAAAATCCTCAAATTTTTAGAATCCTCAAATTCTAAAAGGAAAAAAAGTTATGCTCAAATTTCAGTTTTTTTGAATTTTTGTTAAATCTGGTCAAACTATGGTCAAACTACTTATTCAAGAAGTATTAGTGTTACTAAATAATTATTCAAGAACATTAGTGTTACTAAATAATTATTTCAGTTTTTTTGAATTTTGGTCAACTATGGTCAAACTGTGGTCAAACTGTGGTCAAACTACTTACCCAAGAAATATTAGTGTTACTAAATAATTATTGATTTTTAGAACAATAGTTTCAAACTCAAATAGTGAAATGTGTGACTTCATGCTAAAGCTAAATTCCCGAGGGTTAATAGGATTGACATCTTACTATTGTCAGGAAAACAACAAGTGCAGACTTGGAAACGAGGGAGAATAGAACCCGGAAGTTAAGCATGCTCAGGCTGGAGTAGTGAGAGGATGGGTGACCGTTCGGGACGTTAGATGATTTGGAATGATGACGGGTGATTAGAGATTAAAGGTTAAATTGAGCAGTGATGAGGGGTGATTAGAGATTAGAGGTTAAAATAATTCAGAAATTTGAAATTCAAAAAAAAATTAAAAAAATTTCTAAAAAAATCATAAAATTTCCTTTAGTACCGGTTGGTGTTACCAACCGGGACTAAAGGTGGACCTCCATGCAGCGGCCACATGGAGGGCCTTTAGTCCCGGATCCAGTTAGAACCGGGACTAAAGGGGGAGGCTCTAGTACCGACCCTTTAGTCCCGGTTCCAGAACCGAGACTAAAGGCCCTTTTTCTACTAGTGGTTGTCTTTTCTACTTTTGAAGGAATCCCAAGATGGTCCGACATTGGAGAGTGCCCATTTCAAGCTTCAAGATGACGAGAACTTGGTGATCAACCACTTCTACACGGCGACGCCATCTCTTTCCCATGGTGATTTTGATTTGAGATCCGAGGTCGGATCTTTCCCAAGGGAGGGGAGATGATGCGGAGCATCCTATAGACATCACCATGTCAAGAGTCCGTTTGGCAAGTGACACGTGCGACATCTACTTCACATACATAAAGGTGAATCATCTCCTTTACACGTGCTCACTTGACCCCTTCGAGGATGGTATACTACTTGACACTTCTCCCGTGTGCATGCATAGGTATTGTCGGAGCTTCACGGATGTTGAGGAGGAGTGCAAGCGCCAAGGAACAACTACACCATCCGCGAGGGAAGCATGGAAGCGACGACGGAAGAATACGGAGAACAACTCCCAGGCCCCGGACATCCGGCCTTGCCAGCCCGGACATCCGGCCATTCCCGAGCCCCCGGACATCCGACCGTTCCTGAGCCCCCGGACATCCGACTCCCAGCCCAAAAATCCGGTCCCTACGAACCCGAGAGCAACAAGTGCCACCACTCCAGCCCAGACATCCGGCCTCCCCAGCCCGGACATCCGGCATCGCCTGAAAGCCCGGACATCCGGCCCGACCAGCCCGGACATCCGACCTCCCTTGTCTGCGCACAGTGAAGGGCCGAGGCATGTGTATCCCTTCTCCCCCCTAGACTATATATACTTGATACGTCTCCAACGTATCTATAATTTTTGATTGCTCCATGCTATATTATCTACTGTTTTGGACATTATTGGGCTTTATTATCCACTTTTATATTATTTTTGGGACTAACCTATTAATAGGAGGCCCATCCCAGAATTGCTGTTTTTTTGCCTATTTCAGAGTTTCGCAGAAAAGGAATATCAAACGGAGTCCAAACGGAATGAAACCTTCGGGAATGTGATTTTGTCACTGGACATGATCCAGGAGACTTGGACCCTACGTCAAGAAATAAAGGAGGAAGCCACGAGGTAGGGGGACACGCCTCCCCCCCCCCCCATGCGTGCCTCCACCCTCGTGGGCCCCCTGTTGCTCCACCGACGTACTCCTTCCTCCTAGATATACCTATGTACCCCCAAACGATCAAATACGGAGCCAAAACCCTAATTCCACCGCCGTAACTTTCTGTATCCACGAGATCCCATCTTGGGGCCTGTTCCGGAGCTCCGCCCGAGGGGGCATCCATCACGGAGGGCTTCTACATGAACACCATAGCCTCTCCGATGAAGTGTGAGTAGTTTACATGAGACCTTCGGGCCCATAGTTATTAGCCAGATGGCTTCTTCTCTCTTTTTGGATCTCAATACAATGTTCTCCCCCTCTCTTGTGGAGATCTATTCGATGTAATCTTCTTTTTGCGGTGTGTTTGTTGAGATCGATGAATTGTGGGTTTATGATCAAGATTATCTATGAACAATATTTGAATCTTCTCTGAATTCTTTATGTATGATTGGTTATCTTTGCAAGTCTCTTCGAATTACCAGTTTGGTTTGGCCTACTAGATTGATCTTTCTTGCAATGGGAGAAGTGCTTAGCTTTGGGTTCAATCTTGCGGTGTCCTTTCCAAGTGACACTAGGGGCAGCAAGGCACGTATTGTATTGTTGCCATCGACGATAACAAGATGGTTTTTTTATCATATTGCATGAATTTATCCCTCTACATCATGTCATATTGCTTAAGGCGTTACTCTGTTTTCATGAACTTAATACTCTAGATGCATGATGGATAGCGGTCGATGAGTGGAGTAATAGTAGTAGATGCAGGCAGGAGTCGGTCTACTTGTCTCAGACATGATGCCTATATACATGATCATACCTAGATATTCTCATAACTATGCTCAATTCTGTCAATTTCTCAACAGTAATTCGTTCACCCACCGTAAAATACTTATGCTCTTGAGAGAAGCCACTAGTGAAACCTATGGCCCCTGGGTTTATCTTCATCATATTAATCTTCCAATACTTAGTTATTTCCTTTGCTTTTATTTTACTTTGCATCTTTATCACAAAAATACCAAAAATATTATCCTATCATATCTATCAGATCTCACTCTCGTAAGTGACCGTGAAGGGATTGACAACCCCTTATCCGTTGGTTGCGAGGATTATTTGTTTTGTGCAGGTACGAGGGACTCACGAGTAGCCTCCTACTAGATTGATTCCTTGGTTCTAAAAAACGGAGGGAAATACTTACGCTACTTTGCTGCATCATCCTTTCCTCTTCAAGGAAATCCGACGCAGTGCTCAAGAGGTAGAAAGAAGATTTCTGGCGTAGTTGCCGGGGAGTCTATGCAAAAGTCAACATACCAAGTACCCATCACAACCCTTATCTCCCGCATTACATTATTTGCCATTTGCCTCTCGTTTTTCTCTCCCCCACTTCACCCTTGCTGTTTTATTCGCCCTTTCTCTCTCTATCCTCCCTCTCTTTCTCTATTTGCCTCTTTTTGCCCGTTTACTTTTTGTTTGCTTGTGTGTTGGATTGCTTGCTTGTCTCGATGTCTCAAGATAACACTAAATTGTGTGACTTTACCAATACCAACAACAATGATTTTATTAGCACTCCGATTGATCCTCTTACCGATGCTGAATCTTGTTGATGCCTTGATGCAATCTTATGAAGAAAACCTTGAGTTGGAAGTTTCTATCCCAAGAAAACTTTATGATGAGTGGGAACCAACTATTAAGATTAAGATTAAATATCACGAGTTCTATGCTTTATGTGATTTGGGTGCTAGTGTTTCCACGATTCCAAAGACTTTGTGTGATTTGTTAGGTTTCCGTGATTTTGATGATTGCTCTTTAAACTTGCACCTTGCGGATTCCACTATTAAGAAACCAATGGGAAGAATCAATGATGTTCTTATTGTCGCAAATAGGAATTATGTGCCCATAGATTTTATTGTTCTTGACATAGATTGCAATCCTTCATGTCCTATTATCCTTGGTAGACCTTTCCTTAGAACGATTGGTGCAATTATTGATATGAAGGAAGGAAATATTATATTCCAATTTCCGTTAAGGAAAGGCATGGAACAATTTCCTAGAAATAAAATTAAGTTACCTTATGAATCTACTATGAGAGCCACTTATGGATTGCCTACCAAAGATGGCAATACCTAGATCTATCCTTGCTTTTTATGCCTAGCTAGGGGCGTTAAACGATAGCGCTTGTTGGGAGGCAACCCAATTTTATTTTTATTCCTTGCTTTTTGCTCCTGTTTAGTAATAAATAATTTACCTAGCCTCTGTTTTGGTTGTGTTTTTTGTGTTTAATTAGTGTTTTTGCCAAGTAGAACCATTGGGAAGACTTGGGGAAAGTCTTGATATCTTGCTGTAAAAAACAGAAACTTTAGCGCTCACGAGAACTGCTGCCGTTTTTATTTGGAAAGTGATATTTAGTTAATTCTTTTTTCATATGATTAATATATAAATTCCTCGCGTCCAGCAATTTATTTTAGAATTTTTGGGGTTACAGATCTTGCGCTAGTTACAGATTACTACAGACTGTTATGTTTTTGACAGATTCTGTTTTTCGTGTGTTGTTTGCTTATTTTGATGAATCTATGGCTAGTAAAATAGTTTATAAACCATAGAGAAGTTGGAATACAGTAGGTTTAACACCAATATAAATAAAGAATGATTTCATTATAGTACCTTGAAGTGGTCTTTTGTTTTCTTTCACCAACGGAGCTCATGAGATTTTCTACTTTAAGTTTTGTGTTGTGAAGTTTTCATGTTTTGGGTAAAGATTTGATGGATTATGGAACAAGGAGTGGCAAGAGCCTAAGCTTGGGGATTCCAATGGCACCCCCAAGATATTCTAAGGACACCTAAAAGCCAAAGCTTGGGGATGCCCTGGAAGGCATCCCCTCTTTCATCTACTTCTATCGGTAACTTTACTTGGAGCTATATTTTTATTCACCACATGATATGTGTTTTGCTTGGAGCGTCTTGTATGATTTGAGTCTTTTATTTTTAGTTTACCACAATCATCCTTTCTGTACACACCTTTTTAGAGAGCCATACATGATTTGGAATTTTTTGCAATACTCTATGTACTTCACTTATATCTTTTGAGTTATATAGTTTTGCTCTAGTACTTCACTTATATCATTAAGAGCACGATGGTGGATTTGTTTTATAGAAACTATTGATCTCTCATGCTTCACTTAGATTATTTGAGAGTCTTAAATAGCATGGTAATTTGCTTAAATAATCCTAATATGCTAGGTATTCAAGAGTAAAATTTTCTTATGAGTGTTTTGAATACTAAGAGAAGTTTGATGCTTGATGATTGTTTTGAGATATGGAGGTATTAATATCAAAGTCATGCTAGTTGAGTAGTTGTGAATTTGAGAAATGCTTGTGTTGAAATTTGCAAGTCCCGTAGCATGCACATATGCTAAACTTTATGTAACAAATTTGAAACATGAGGTGTTCTTTTATTGTCCTCCTTATGAGTGGCGTTCGGGGACGAGCGATGGTCTTTTCCTACCAATCTATCCCCCTAGGAGCATGCACGTAGTGCTTGGTTTTTGATGACTTGTAGATTTTTGCAATAAGTATGTGAGTTCTTTATGACTAATATTGAGTCCATGGATTATACGCAGTCTCACCCTTCCATCATTGCTAGCCTCTTCGGTACCGTGCATTGCCCTTTCTCACATTAAGAGTTGGTGCAAACTTCGCCGGTGCATCCAAACCCCATGATATGATACGCTCTTTCACACATAAATCCCCTTATATCTTCCTCAAAACAGCCACCATACCTACCTATTATGGCATTTCCATAGCCATTCCGAGATATATTGCTATGCAACTTTCCACCATTCCGTTTATCATGACACATTCATCATTGTCATATTGCTTAGCATGATCATGTAGTCAACATAGTATTTATGGCAAAGCCACCGTTCATAATTCTTTCAGACATGTCACTCTTGGTTCATTGCACATCCCGGTACACCGCCGGAGGCATTCATATAGAGTCATCTTTCGTTCTAGCATCGAGTTGTAATCATTGAGTTGTAAATAAATAGAAGTGTGATGATCATCATTTTCTAGAGCATTGTCCCAAGTGAGGAATTAAAAAAAGGAGAGAAAGGCCATAAAAAAGAGAAGGCCCAGAAAAAGAGAGAAGGAACAATGCTACTATCCTTTGCCACACATGTGCTTCAAAGTAGCACCATAATCTTCATGATAGAGAGTCTTTTGTTTTGTCACTTTCATATACTAGTGGAAAATTTTCATTATAGAACTTGGCTTGTATATTCCAACAATGGGCCTCCTCAAGTGCCCTAGGTCTTCGTGAGCAAGCAAGTTGGATGTACACCCACTTAGTTTCTTTTGTTGAGCTTTCACACATTTATAGCTCTAGTGCATCCATTGCATGGCAATCCCTACTCCTTGCATTAACATCAATCGATGGGCATCTCCATAGCCCATTGATTAGCCTCGTTGATGTGAGACTTTCTCCTTTTTTGTCTTCTCCACATAACCCCCATCATCATATTCTATTCCACCCATAGTGCTATGTCCATGGCTTGCGCTCATATATTGCGTGAAAGTTTATAGGTTTGAGATTACTAAAGTATGAAACAATTGCTTGGCTTGTCATCGGGGTTGTGCATGATGAGAGCATTCTTGTTTGACGAAAATGGAGCATGACCAAACTTTATGATTTTGTAGGGATGAACTTTCTTTGGCCATGTTATTTTGAGAAGACATAATTGCTTAGTTAGTATGCTTGAAGTATTATTATTTTTATGTAAATATGAACTTTTATCTTGAATCTTTCGGATCTGAATATTCATACCACAATTAAGAAGAATTACATTAAAATTATGCCAAGTAGCACTCTGCATCAAAATTATCTTTTTTATCATTTACCTACTCGAGGACGAGCATGAATTAAGCTTGGGGATGCTTAATACGTCTCCAACGTATCTATAATTTTTAATTGCTCCATGCTATATTATCTACTGTTTTGGACATTACTGGGCTTTATTATCCACTTTTATATTATTTTTGGGACTAACCTATTAACCGGAGGCCCAGCCCAGAATTGTTGTTTTTTTGCCTATTTCAGAGTTTTGCAGAAAAGGAATATCAAACGGAGTCCAAACGGAATGAAACCTTCGGGAACGTGATTTTCTCACCGAACATGATCCAGGAGACTTGGACCCTACGTCAAGAAATAAAGGAGGAAGCCACGAGGTAGGGGGCGCGCCTACTCCCCCAGGCGCGCCCTCCACCCTCGTGGGCCCCCTGTTGCTCCACCGATGTAGTCCTTCCTCCTATATATACCTACGTACCCCCAAACGATGAAATACAGAGCCAAAACCCTAATTCCACCACCATAACTTTCTGTATCCACGAGATCCCATCTTGGGGCCTGTTCCGGAGCTCCGCCGGAGGGGGCATCCATCACGGCGGGCTTCTACATCAACACCATAGCCTCTCTGATGAAATGTGAGTAGTTTACCTCAGACCTTCGGGTCCATAGTTATTAGCTAGATGGCTTCTTCTCTCTTTTTGGATCTCAATACAATGTTCTGCCCCTCTCTTGTGGAGATCTATTCGATGTAATCTTCTTTTTGCGGTGTGTTTGTTGAGACCGATGATTGTGGGTTTATGATCAAGATTATCTATGAACAATATTTGAATCTTCTCTGAATTCTTTTATGTATGATTGGTTATCTTTGCAAGTCTCTTCAAATTATCAGTTTGGTTTAGCCTACTAGATTGATCTTTCTTGCAATGGGAGAAGGGCTTAACTTTGGGTTCAATCTTGCGGTGTCCTTTCCCAGCGACAGTAGGGGCAGCAAGGCACGTATTGTATTGTTTCCATCGAGGATAACAAGATGGGGGCTTTATCATATTGCATGAATTTATCCCTCTGCATCATGTCATCTTGCTTTAGGCGTTTCTCTGTTTTCATGAACTTAATACTCTAGATGCATGTTGGATAGCGGTCGATGAGTGGAGTAATAATAGTAGATGCAGGCAGGAGTCGGTCTACTTGTCTTGGACATGATGCCTATATACATGATCATACCTAGATATTCTCATAACTATGCTCAATTCTGTCAATTGCTCAACAGTAATTCGTTCACCCACCGTAAAATACTTATGCTCTTGAGAGAAGCCACTAGTAAAACCTATGGCCCCCGGGTCTATCTTCATCATATTAATCTTCCAATACTTAGTTATTTCTTTTGCTTTTTACTTTGCTTTTATTTTACTTTGCATATTTATCACAAAAATATTATCCTATCATATCTATCAGATCTCACTCTCGTAAGTGACCGTGAAGGGATTGACAACCCCTTATCGTGTTGGTTGCGAGGAGTTATTTGTTTTGTGCAGGTACGAGGGACTCGCGCGTAGCCTCCTACTCGATTGATACCTTGGTTCTCAAAAATTGAGGGGAAAACTTACGCTAATTTGCTGCATCATCCTTTCCTCTTCAAGGAAATCCAACGAAGTGCTCAAGAGGTAGCAATACTCCACCTCGTCCAACTTTCTAGGGTTAGCGTTATGATAACTCATTTGAGAGATAGAGCTATGCTCATCCATATCGGATCTACTCCACGAGAGAGAGCGTGGCCTCTACGGAGAAGATCCATTTGGATTCAAGCCCCCTTTCTAAGGGAACATCCCCCCATGGATTCAAGACCTCCTCACGGAGAAGACCGGTTACCTCTTGTTTCGTCCGTTGTTGACTTTGGATGTTGTATCTCCCTTTGTGTTCATGGATCTAGCACATGTGTGATCATTCTTGTTTGTTTTAGTGTTTCTGTCGTGTTTCCCCTCGTTTCCCCCTGCGTGTTCGTCCTGTTCTTCGCGGGATTTGCTCCTTTCGTGAAAGATTGGCCGATTAGGGTTCCACGAAAGGAGCGGAATCCCATGAATCCACGGTAAGGAGCGGAATCCCATGAAGAACATGAAGAACACAAAGGGGAAACACAAGAGGAACACTCAAACTAACAAGAACAAGTCACAAAAGTGCTAGATCCTCGGACATAGAACGATACATGCTCCACGGTCAACTAGGGACGATACACGGTAACCGGTCTTCTCCGTGAGGAGGTCTTGATGTTCTTCCCTAAAGAGGGGTCTTGAATCCTCTTGGGGGATCTTCTCCGTAGGAGGCTCGAATCTCCGAGGAGAAGGTAACCAAGTGGATGAGCAAAGCTCTCACACAAACATGAGCTAATCCTTTGCTAACCCTAGCTAGAAGGAATAGGTGGAGTATTTATAGTCTTAGTGCAAAAGAGGGGGCGAAGGGGTACATTGGCTGCGGCCCAAACACGAATCAGCACATAGGCGTCGGACGTCCGGGGGTCACCGGTCATCCGGAGGCTCGCGAGGGTCCGTAGGTCCGGTGCCTGTCGGACGTTCGTAATTTCGGCTCGGGTGTGCTTCGGTCGGACGTCCGGTCGAGGTCAGATGTCTGGGCATCGTCGGTCGTCCGAGGGGCTCCAGAAATCCGTAGATTTGGCTCGGGTGCGGGGGCGTCGGTCGTCCGGAGATGGCCGGACGTCCGGAGCCTTGAGGTCGTCGGACGTCTGGTCCAGGCTAGTCGTCCGGAGCCTGTAGCTTCCTCTTCATCATTTCTTCTTATCCGTCTTCACGTCCATCTTCCTCTTCTTCTTCTCCTTGTTCCTTAGCTTCTCCATGGTACCTGAGCATGCACAAAGTATCCGTATGAGATAGTAGCCATGTCTCATGTGCATCAAAGTGGAAATCTGAAAGGAGTGATGTCACCTCGGTTTCGAGAGCTCTTGCATGTGCTCGTGTCATGGGTCCAAGAGGTGTCATAGGAGATGTAGTTGGGTCCATGGGGATGGCCTTGGGATGCTCCACATCAGATAGTTTAGTTGTGCGCCAGAAAGTTTCTCACTAAAAAAAGAAATTGGGCGCTTCTCTTGCATTAAAACACCTCCTATACCATTGCCACTAGGATCACAAGGAACTTCAAAAGTTTTGTCAAAATTGGGAAAGGCAAGCAAAGGGGCATGTGTAAGCAAATTTTTAAGCTCATGAAATGCGATATCTTGGGATGGTCCTCAAACAAATGGCGCATTCTTCTTACTCAAAGCATGCAAAGGGGATGCAATAGTGCTAAAATCCTTAACGAATCTACGATAGAAACTTCACACTTGTCGCAAGTTTGTAGGTTGTGGCCAAGTTTTAATAGCATCAATTTTAGCTTCATCAACATGAACACCGTGAGATGACACAACAAACCCAAGAAAACAAGCTTATCGACACCAAAAAGGCATTTGTCCCTATTAGCATAAAGGCGCTCTTCTCTTAGAGTTTGCAAAACAGTTTGAGGATGTGTCACATGATCTTGTAGTGACTTGCTAAACATGAGTATATCATCAAAGTATACTACAACAAATACACCAATGTAAGGTCTAAGAACAGAATGCATCACACGCATATAGGTGTCGGGTGCTTTGGATAAGCCCATAGGTATACCAAGCCATTCATATAAGCCACATTTTGTCTTAAATGTAGTTTTCCATTCGTCACGCTCTTGTATGCGGATTTGGTAGTAGCCACTCGTAAGATCAATCTTAGAAAAAATTGTGGCACTGCTAAGCTCATCGAGCATGTCGTCTAAGCATGGTATGGGATAATGGTATCCAACTGTCGGTGCAATAAACCTTGGCGTATGTTGCCCAGACTGTACATAGGCACGGATGCAAGACTGCGGCAACAAGACAAGGCCAAACTGAATAGATAGCTCTTTGAGGAATCAAAGTGTGGATCAAGAAGACCAAGACAAGCCAAAGGAGCAAGATGTCACTAAGTAAAAACCTCCCTTACCAGGTAGGCGAGCCCGGTCAGGTCGAGGCTACATCGAAAACAAGTCCCAAGACTTCCCCGGCACGCTTGCCGGGGATACCTAGGGTGGATCACCCTGCCAAGGCACCACCGTTCCACCGCACAGCGACTCAAGACACTTATTAGTGTGGTGTCGAGCCCCCAAGTAATTAAGTGGTTGTCATTTGGCATGTGGTAGCCATTTGTGCATAAGATTCACCCTACATGACACCTGTCCGAAGATGTGTCAGGCAAACAGGGCGAGAGACGGCTAGATAGGTGTGGCAAGGCTTGTCAGGCTACATTAACAATGTGACACTAAGCAGTGCATTTAATGCACGTTGTACTGTCTACAGAGTTAGGTATGATAGCACTGTTTGCTATTTAATCGATGGGTAATGACTGATTTGCCATTGTGGTAACCCCTTGTACACTCTTGTACACAGTTACGCGCGTAGCTGTTCTCCCTGAGGCGACCTTGCCAGGCTTGAGTGTTGCGTGTTCGTCATGGTCCTCCATCCAATCCACCAAACCAGCAGTAGGGTTTTATGCTTCGTAGCAGCCTGAACATGGGTAAACACCACCCGCGTCACCATTGTCGTGCTGCCCTACGGTCTCCGCTCTTTGTGCAACATGCCCTTCCCCCTTGCCAAACCACAAGGGGCCAATGGCCTCAATTCCATGACATCTTTGGTGTGCTAGGTAGGGGGTGACCGCTTGCGTGAACCCGAGGTTGTAAGCAGCGCATCAATCTTCATCGTCGACTTCTTCATCGACGACTTCATTATCCATGGCACCCAAGAAATAGTGCGGCGCTACAGCTCACCCGTCCACCTCGAAGGCCCCCTCACATGCAGCCACTAATACCGTGGGGGCTGCGTTGGGGCATGGGGACGTGGATGCCGCGGGCAACATGACCAGCGTAGGCGGCGTTGTAACCACTCCCCTATAGCCGAAGCGGGAGCAGGAGGCTCCTGAGGAGGACAACATCAATAGCACCCTCGCAGCCATGCTCCATAGATGTGGGTGGGGAGAATATTCAATGTCTGCCTCTCCACCTCATTGAAGGACGCAGCCGCAACGATGGTGCTCGCTCTGGTGCGAATCGCAACCCTCTAGTTGCCCCTGCTGTGGACGTAGCTATGGGGCACACGCCTTCCCCAGGGCACATTACAAACAAAAGACACATCTGTGACATTTTTGGCAAGAATGATTTTTTCTGTGATGCTTATGACACTTCTATGACGATAATTGTGACAAAACCCGGTATCATCATAGATGTGATGGGCTCCTACTTCTATGAAAAAAATCATGACATAAAATGGGCTTTTCGTCCTGGGCGGGCCGGAGACGCACCTCCATGACATTCTTTGGGCCGTCCATGACGGAAAAAATCATGGTAGAAGCGAGGGCGAGGAAAATTTCAGGGAGTTCCCGGTTACGGTGGGTGGTCCGGGTCGAGCGATGTACGGAGTTTGCGTGTTTCTCTCGTACACGTACGTGCATGTGTGCGAGGCATTGCGCTCTAACTAAACCCAAGCAAGGCGTTGGGCTCTAACTGAACCCGAGTGATTGCACTAGCTACGTTACTGAACCCTGATCGATCCCTTACTGTTAACTGAACCCGAGTGATTCCTTCGCTACTGCTGCTAACTGAAGCCGATCGAAGCTGCCTCTTGATGAATAGTTCCCGATGGGGTTGGATGAACAGTTCCCGATGGGGTTGGATGAACAGGATCCCATTGTAGTAGAGGCTGTTGCCGCTGGATGAACAAGATCCCAATCGCGGAGGTGGGGTGGAGAATAGTAGCCGGTGGAGGGACCCCGTGGAGGGTTGGTTGAACAGGACTCCATGGAGGGCTGGCTGAACAGGACCCCGTGTAGGGCTGGTTCAATAGTAGCCGGTGGAGGCTGGATGAACAGGACCCCGTGGAGGGCAGGATGAATAGTAGACGGTGGAGGATGGATGAACAGTGGCTGGTAGAGGCTGGAGGAAGTCGACGGTGGATGAACTGTGGCAGGTGGAAGCTGGAGGAAGTTGACGGTGGATGAACAGTAGCCCGTGGAGTCCCGTTTTGTGGTACTCCACACCCCTCCTGATGAGCATGACCCCGTTTCGACCATAGGCTCTCCAACACAAGTATGTTTCCTCTGTTTTGCAGTACGCCACACCCCTCCCGATCAACAACACCTCATTTCGACCGTAGGCACTCAAACAAAAGTCTATTTCCTCTATTTTGCGGCACGACAAACCCTTCTCGATGAACAGGACCCCGTATCGACTGTACATGGTCGAACAGAAGGCCGTTTCCTTCATTCTGCGGTACACCAGACCTGTTTCGGCTATTCCGTCCAAGCCGGTTGGCTCCCGATGAACACGTGACGTTATTTACTCCATTCTGACCCAGCCGGATGGCTGCCGATGAACAGGATGACGTCCCTATACGCGTTTGAGACCCCGCCCGTGTGTACGTACGTAGCCATATTTACTATCTTGCAGCCTGGTCGTACGTACATGTACACGACATAGACGGGACTTCTTGACATGCTACGTCGGCGCCTCTACTTCAACACGTGTTGCTCCTTACTCGGCCACGGTATGTCGTTGCAGAGAGACCGATCGACCGCTATGTACGTACACGTTCACGGCCGGACAGATAACGCTACCTTCACTTCAACAGGCGGGTCCCAGCTATCAGGGGGTAAGAAGGATGTTCCTTCCGTGCGAAGATAAAGCCGGTGGGTCCAAGCTGCCAGGGGGAAAGATTTTTTCATGAAATACAGAGGCCCTTCCGGTAGGTCCGAGGTCTCAGGTGGAGGAATCATGATTTTGCGCGTAATAAGGAGGTACTTCCTTGCATGCGGCCATGGACCCAGCTGTCCGCCTCTCCACTTACAATGCTCTTCTGATGGATGTCGTTCGTTGACCGTGTTGATGACTCCGTACTGCCCGAGAGCACCAAGGTGGTGGACGATGGCGCGACCTAGGAAGGGAATGACCCGGAGCCGGGAATACGCAGAAGTGGATGCCCATGAGGAGGGGAGTATGAAGGTTGACTGCTTTGGCTGTAGTTTGAGGATACCGTCTCTGGAGAATAATAGGAGTGTGGGTGAGGAGAGGGAAAGCCTGGCCAGCGGTGGGAGTAGGGTGGGGTAGTGAGGCCTACGTGGCAGCACAGCCGGCCACAGGAGGCAGGAGCAAGCGCGGCCGACGCTAGTTTGAGCGGCAGGAGCAAGAAGACCAGAGGTTGAAGAAGCACGACTACTGTTGGATGGACATCGTACGGTCATCGTAGCTCAAATCGTTTATATTTGCTAAGTTGACAAAGCCCTGCGTCCGCGTCAACTTTGTAGGCCCACAAATTAGCCTGCAAATATGGTGGGACTAACATAGCAGCGGGGGTATTCATTTTATTGTTCGTAATAGCCGGTGGATTTGAGCTATCAGTGGGGGGAATATTTTTTCGCAAAATACAGAGGCCCTTCCGGTGGGTCCCAGCTGTCAAGAGCAGGAATCATTATTTTGCGCGTAATAAGGAGGCACTTCCTACACACAAAAAAGGAGGCACTTCCTTGCGTGTGGCAGTGGACCCAGCTATCAGCCTCTCCACATACAGTGCTCTTCCAATGGATGTCATTCGTTGACCAGGCCGTGCCGAGAGCACCAAGGTGGTGGACGACGGTAGGCCAAGTAACGTCTTTTTCTATCTTCCCACTCATCTCCACTATACCCCTCGTCTTCTAATTCCTTCCATTCGACCAAAGAATTCTCTATAATAATTCGCAAATCCAAATCTGCTAATTGTTCTCTAATAGCACCTGCTCCTGTCGCAATTTCCTGATTTCAAAATGTTGCAAAGCCTGGGGTAGAAAAAAAGGGAGAAATGTTGTGGTTACAGGATGCAATTTCCTCTTCGAATAAACCTCGTGTATGAACAAATCGATGAGAGGGTAAGATCTCGCGCTGTCAGCACTCACTTTGGCTTCAAGGTGCTCGATCAGCTCCTGATCTATGGGATTGAACTTGACGCCAGCTGGCAGCACCGGCCAATCCATCTTGGACTTGCATCGGTTAATTCTAGTTAGATGGTACTCAATGTATGATCAATCTACTGTTTTAAGTAAATGATGAAAGATTTCGATAGATAAGTGATACTCCAAATATGAAGTCCACAACACCCGAAGAAACTGGGGTCTGGGCTTCATTACTACATGTAGACTCTAAAGACTTGAAAACCCCCATAAAGATCAAAATCATAATACAGGGCGACAGGACGAATACTCACTGGAGCGGCCTCGCTGGTTCCTTCCTTCATCTAGCTAGCTTATAGAGCATCCTTGTTGAGATCGATTGTTTTAGCATCTTCCTTTTGACTACTTGCAATGAAGTATAGCAACTCCAGTAGCTCATCGCTCATCGTACCAAATGGATCAGAACAAGGCGGCGGCTGGGATGCGGGGAGACCGGGAGAGAATGGGAGAGTGATTTTGTAGAGAATGGGAGAGTGCTGTTGTAGTACGAGAGGGGTGAGCCGAACACGCTGCCGGGACTCTTGTGTCACCTCGCGCGCAGCGTGTTGTCATGTCAATTCATGTGTGGTAGACTTTGAAGGCTACATGAGTAATACAAAATATAATTCCCATAGGACAACACTTTCACCAACAAGTACGCACTTGAAGCCTAATTGATATATATATATATGTATATATATATACTAGCAAAAGAGCCCGTGCGTTGCAACGGGAGAGAAAACATAACACACACTCTTAAGTCAAGACCATAATAGGTCCATCTCCTTTATTTTTGCGAGGCATCATATTTGTGTTGCTGCTTATCCTCCTCTCCCTCACCGGCGATGGCCTCGGTGTTCACAAAAAACAACAAAAAACGTGTGTTGAATATGGTTAATCCTAAGGCGTCTCTCTCTCCCTCTCTCTCTCTCTCTCTCTCTCTCTCTCTCTCTCTTTCTCTCACTCTTGCGATGAGAAATCTGTTGTTTTCCCCTGCGACATTTTTCAGAGGTATGCATGTGTAGTTATCGATGTTTTCTTCTCCGTATATGGTTATAGTGGGGTGTTTATTTGCAATCCGGATTGCCGTTGGTATTAAAAAAAGAATCTTGCGCTATAAGTTATAAGTTTGCTTCCATAACAATATTTAAAAAATACTTAACAGGTAAAATTAACATCATATTTAGATTCCACACATTTTTCTAATAAAATTTCATATATAATATGTTAAAGTCAAATTTACAGTTTAAAAGATACATATAATTTAGAAAATCATTTGGTTTGACTCAAATATATTCCAAAATAATATTTAAAATACTTAACAGGTAAAAATAATCTCATATTCATATTCTACACATTTTTCTAATCATATTTCATATATAACATGTTCAAATCGGAGTTACGGTTTAAAAGATATGGATGATTTTAAAAAGCATTTGTTTCTCCAGCTTCCCCTTCTTCTCCTCCATCTTTTTCATCGCATGGCTTCTGTAGTCGGCGTTCCAGTCGGCAAACCCCTCATATCACGGAACAACGACTTTGCCTCGTGTTCTTCCCATGCGTTCAGGATTTCCCTGGGCGCGCGTAAGCTCATCATTCTCTGTGTTGGGCGTGAACAACCCCGTTTGAGCCTCTTCTATTGCAACAAGTATTTTGACGTCGGCTCCTTTAATACTTGCCTTCTCCAAAACCTGGCCTATCTTTGGGTCCAACGTCCCCCCATGCACATAGAACCAAGTCCTGCACCTAGGGGGCAGCTCAATGTAACTGGAATGACCCCTGCATCCACCATCTGTTGCTCAGCCTTATCCCACTTAGGCCGGGCCACCGCGTAGCCACCTGGCCCAGCCTATGGTAATGCTCCTTTCTCACAGCATTGAGCTTATTTACTCTCGACCATTCCTTAGCTAATTCCAATTCCTTGAATTTCACGAAAGATGCAGATGTTCTCGTGAATTCTGGAGTCTTCTTCCTCCTTCGATGTACTTGGCCCATATACTTTTCTTGTGGTTGTTGAATGCAACCACCATCTTCCTCAGAGCAGCGTCCTTGGCTTTCTACACATCTACATCTATGAAATGATCTGGTAGGGTGAAATGTGACATGAGAGATTCCCAAAGCAGATCTTTTGCTCTTTGGTCAACAAAAGTAAGGTATGGAAGTGAAGAACACGAGGAAAAGTCATTGTTTCGTGGTATGAGGGGTTTTCCGACTAGAACGCCGACTACAGAAGCCATGCGATGAAAAAGATGGAGGAGGAGAAGAAGGGGAAGCTGGAGGAGGACCAAAGGAAGCAGGAAGCAGAACGCCTTAAAGGCCTAGAATCAACGCACGTAGAGTTGGCACTTCAATTCCAGCGGCAGCAAGAGCAGATCGACTCACTTAGCCAAGAAAGGGGGTCTCAGAAGCGGCAGCAGCTAGCGGATCCAGCATTGGATAGTAGCGTCCAATCCATGCCGAGAAGCAGCGTGGGTTCCGCCCCGGGCGAGGCACTGCTGGATAGATACCCTGTGGATGACATCATCGATAACACTAATTGTGAGCTACATTTCAAAATGAAGAACATATCCATGAAGGTCGCGGACGCCATTGATTATACAATTTCCCCTGAAGCAACCTTCCATTGCAACCCGATTCCAGCTGGCTATGCTTGTGTCGTGGTTGATGAAGTGGTGGCACAATATTCGGGGCTAGAGCTTGACATTCCTAGAGGTGACGACAAGCACACACTGGGAGATGCCATATATCGTATCATTCTACGGAGAAAGGATTGCATCATCTTTCCAAGGCCACCGACACCGCGTAGCTGACTCCTCCTCGAAGTCCGCCACCGCGTCAGCAGACTCCCACTCCTCCAAGTCATCAGCCACCGCCTCAGCAGAGTCTTGCTCCTTCAAGTCCGCCAACACGTCAGGCCACTCCTCCTCCTCCAAGTCCGGCACAGAGTCAGGCCACTTCTCCTCCTCCAAGTCCGGCACTGCATCAGCCCACTCCTCCTCCTCCAAGTCCGGCAATGCGTCAGCCCACTCCTCCTCCTCGAAGTTAGGCACGTCAGCCATATCCGCCGCCTCAGCGGGCTCCGCCACCTAAGAAACAACGGAAGAGAGCCGCCGCAACTATGGTGGCTAGCTGTACAAGTAAAGTTAGGCAAGCGATTTCAATATGGCCCAAGCCTGGCGCCTCTTCTGAAGAGGCCTTACGACATGAGTGTGGAGGAAAACGAAGTCGAATGCCAAGCCCAAGTGAGGGCCCATTTTGGACCGAAACCGCCACCGCCGCCAAAGGAGAAAGTGCCTGAGCATGTCGTTGACGACTTCATTCGTATGGCTCGAGCACCAGCTCCCAAGCCTAGGGACTCAGACTATGAGCGCCAAATCAGGAAGGCATATAGCGCACAACGGAATGAGTCAAGCTCGAGCTCCAGCCAATCAGCTGCCAAAAAATTGGGAAAACTATTCCCCGGCTGGTATAACAGGTGGTACAATTGACCCCCCGCTCATTGTACCAACACATGCGAGTACCGGCATCGATCAGTTGGTAATTACCGACGCTCATAGAAGGATGGCTAAAGAGGCTGGCGTCACTGTTTATCAACTCCTAGAGATCGAGCCCATGGATACGGTTAGAGAGGAGGACATAAAACGTAAATATGCCTGTGACCATCCTATGGTGAAGCCTGAGGAGGTCAAGCTTCTATCAACGAGAATGTATAAATTGCATGAATGGTACATGAAGAAAGCCAAGACTACTGACCGAGAGTCCCTCATGATGAAAGTACCTAAAGGCTATTACTACCATGAAAAAGATATGTGGGTTGACTTTCAAGAAATGTTTTAGTTATTCAATCAAGACGTACTCGACAAATATATCGTCAGTTGCTATTGTTTGTAAGTGGTTTCTTTCTGTAATTAATTTAATTCTCTAGCTAGCTGTAGCGCTCGTTCAATTCATTACCTATAATTATCCTCACTATATTCTCTTTTGTGGTATTATGCAGAATGAAGATGTTTGAAATGAAAAAAGTTGGATGCTATGGCATTGGGTTCATTGACACATAGCATTAGTGAAAAGACATGGTCACAAGAATATGACCGACCATACTTAGAGAAAAGCTTGCTAGAGTTCTTGAAGCGCCTAAATGCCTATCCAGAAATACTACTTCCTTACAACTTCGGGTGAGTCACACTGTCTTGTACTACAAATTCTATTTTTGCTTACTAGCTAGATGTTAATAAGTGTATAGGGTTTAGGGTAGTTCATGAGTTATGCACATGCCCGCTTAATTATACATGCAAACATGTGTGCATGCAGTTACCACTGGATCTTGTTAATCATTGAAGTAGATGAGGGGAAAGTTCAAGTACTGGACTCACTACTTAAAAAAGGTACTGACTATGAAATCGTGAAGGGATGGTCAACAGGTAATTTCAATCATTATCGAACTATATATGTCAGCCTCTTTAGTTCGTCATTTCCTGATATCAACTAGTTAATAGCTCCTTTATTCATTTTCTTTGCCGGCGGGCAGAGCTTGGCAAAAGTTCATCGAACATGTTGATGGCCAATGGAAAAAAGAGCTGAAATGGATCCGACCCAAGGTAATTAAATAAGTAGCTAGTACTAGCTAGCTACCATCTCTTTAATTCTAGTTTCAGTACCATTAATTATCATGCTTGAATAATTATTATCTGATTGAATTCTATTCTCATAAAGACCCTGAAGCAGGTGCTGGGGACTAATTTATGTGCATTCTACATTTGTGAGAACATTCGCATGATGACTACCGAAAGGACCAGAACAGATAGAGACCAATGGGTACGTTTGCCAGAACACTATTCACAATTTTTACATCATTATCTAATATATATATACACAAAACTAATAGTACATGTATATTTTGATCTCTTCTTTAAAGATGAAGGAGATGTGGGATCAGCTCCTACCGGAGGCTCGCGTACGAGCACTTCAAGAGGAAATAGCAGGGTTTTTTGCTCGACCAGGTCATAGATCCCAAAGGATAATTTCATTACGCACTACTACAGTAATGCCTCCATGTAATGATCTACAAATTGTAGGAGAAATTTTATATACCAAATTGTATATATACATGTCTATGTGTGAATGGTGGTGCAAGACATTCGATGACCGGTTCTACGAGAAATTATATTTATATATATATGCATAACGTGTACAATATGTAGTATCGTAAAATACCAGCAAATAAAAAATTAAATGGAAAACACAAAATTAAAGGAAAACTAAATCAGAAAAGAAAAACCCCTAAACCTTTTAGTACTGGTTGGTGTTACCAACCGGTACTAAAGGTCTCCCCGCCCCCGGCGCGGGCTCGTGCCATGTGGTGGCCCTTTAGTGGCGGTTCATGTTGAATCAGGACTAAAGGGGGGGACCTTTTGTCCCCACCCTTTACTGCCGGTTACAGAACCAGCACTAAAGGGCCTCATGAACCGGTGCTAAAGCCCAATTCTGCACTAGTGCATGCATTCATGCAACATGCAACACTCACACGTACACATGCACGCACGCAACACTCACGCATCCATGTGGTTGATAGCCCATGACGCAACACACACGCTCACGCTCAAGTGCTCAACCTACTCCCTTCATCCGCGAAAGACTGTACATATAGAGATTTACACATTGACCAAGAGGAACTGGAACTTCATGGCATAATTACCGTGCAGAAGTAGCAAACTAATGTGTGCATGCGACCATTGAGAGAAGAAGATTAAATGAAGGTTGTGGCATGCTGTAATTAAGGATAGACATGTAGCCTATAGCTACAGCACAAATTGGTGCATTAGTCAATCAATATCGATTAGATTAAAGGCTAAGTGCATTGGAAATGTAGATGTACACTCTTTGTTGGAAAATTTTCTAATGCTAGATGTATTGTTTTTCACGGACCGAGGGAGTGCACGTGCATGCACTCACATACACAGCCAGGGTGGTTTTCGCGCAAGGGTTGGACTCCTGTCGCGCTGCGTAGAGTTTTGTTAATTTCTTTGCTCTCCAAACTGACAGGTGGGACGCAGAAACCATGTGTCAATTTAACCAGTCAACAAAGTGCCACGTCGACTATGTGGCCTGTCAGTAGGGTGCAATACGGTGCTCCATGGTAAGCTAGTGACCGTATAATCACCGCAAAACTATATAGTGACTGTAATGAGCGTATTACTACATACGTTGACCACCTGTGTATTTTTCTCATTTCAAATTAAGCCATATTAACCGGAAAGGACGCAGTATGTACGAGTACTGCTTTGATGTGTCCTGTCAAGTCGCTGAACGAGGAGAAGCTTGCTTACTATGCCCTCTCCCTCGCCCACGCACGGTGGCTCACAGGACGATGAGAAGCTTGCTTACTATGTATGCATACGCCCTCTCTCTCGCCCACACGCGCGGTTGCACATAGGACGAGGAGAGGGTTTTGACTACAGTGCCCTCTCCCTCTCCCTCGCCCTCGCCCTCGTGGTGGACGTGTAGCAGTTCATTCGATGTCAGGTTGCCAAAAGCATATTGTACTATAGTATCATCATTGTTGGACCTTCCGAAGAGGCTAAGAGCCAAGTGCAAGGTTCACATGAGTACGAACTGTTGAACCTCCCGAAGAGGCAAAGAGCAAAGCGCAAGGTTTTACATGAGTTGTCATCCTAGTAGGAGTACTACAACTATAGCGAACGATGCTACTGTATGATGCCACCATGTCACCTATATCCAACGTTGTGCCACCTTTTTTTTTCTCAAAGAGGGTGTTGGAGCCCGTGCAACAACCACACAAGTTGCACATACACATAACACATGTACTAGTAATAAATTCTAAAGGACAAATGTCAATATGCCATACAAGTTCATCTCCACTTCATGTGATAAATTTGTGCACGACTAGTCTACATATATTCATAGCACTACCATTCACAATTTTCCATACTCCACTTACATGTTATAGATGGGCTCCATGTCCTCCTCCAGGTTCAAGTCCCAGCTGTTCTTCATGGATGGCATGATCCATAGAGGTGGGCAACGGGAATCATTGTTGCAACTTTCTAGTCCGATTCCACACAATTGAGACTCATCCAAGCTAAAGCGGCATAAATCAGGGATAGCGTGTCTCAGCATGTCGATCATCCAGCGGTGCACACTGAAGACACTACCATGCTTCAGGAACGGCAAGCCTTCAGTGTCGTGCACGGAAGGTGGCCTTCGCTTCACAATGGGGTAGCTCTCCCCAATGAAAAGCGAGTACTCTCCAAGAGTGTTCCTCGGCACCCACATAGCACCACGGGGGTCGAACTTGGTGTCGTTCATCTGGTACACGCCACATCTCAGATCTGGACACATGGTGACGTACATGGTCATGGTCCATGCATAATAACATTGTGCTCAAATATGGCGGTCAGTAATACTGTGTAGAAAATAGTCCTACTCCGGTATAGAGGAAGTAAAATAATCGGCTTTTTATATATAGCCATTCTTGGCTACATGGATGAGTTAGTAAGACATGGAAAAACAAAACTGGTGGGAGCTAGTGGGTTCAAGTCTTCAAGGGCCTAGCTAGCTATACGTGTCCTCCAAGGTAAAAAGTACTAGTACTATTAAGTAGTACAATAATGAAAGAGAAGGCGAGAGGGTAAAAAAGATATAATACTAAATTGTACTACTAGTACAGTAAACATGTCCTAGTCAAGAAAAGAAAATAACTAACAAGTACTACTACTCTAACAAACAACAATGAGAAAATGGAATACCTAGGTAGATGGTGACGATCCGATCGTGGTAGATTGTGTGACTATGTTGCACATCATGCTACCATGGGTAACAACTGCTAAGATAGTTGATCCCAATATGCCAAAGTCAGCTACTAGGTTCCAGGTTAGACCGAATCGCGGATGCAAATGCACATCCAGGATCGGCGATCTTATTTCGACCGGGGATGACTGGTCCCTGCAAAATAATGGAGTACCGTTAGGGATGCAAATGATGGTTTGTCCATTCCGATTGTAATCTCGCATACCGTAGGATGGCAACAAGATGAAATAAGTCCCCCGGCTTGTCACCGCGAAGATGCAACCTACATGGAACACGGTGTCTTTGAATGTCTAGGGGTACAAATCTACTGCGACAAACATGTGCCAGCCTCTGCCGTTACTGCCTCTTGTATTGATGGCAATCCTTATGTCGAACACCACGATGAGACAGTAATCGTCGTAGTCACATCGCTTTGTCGGCGGGTCCGCAATTGCTATCTTCTTCAATCTCATGTAGGCATCATCATACATATTCAAGGCCATGCAGTCCGGAAGGACGACCATTCCCTTCACGTGCACGACCAGCTGACCTCGTCTCCCTCCATTCTGCTGCTCCACTGGAACCTGCCAATACCCCGACGACCATCACGGAGTACAACTACATGACAACCTTGGTCCGCTAACTGCACGCCAAGTACCATGACGATCGTGTACACTACCGTCTCCGAAGAGCCGTGTAACGGAACCGTCAAGTTCCACTACCGTCACGAGTACAACTACCGTCGACCCCGAAGGACTCGGATTCATCAAGTTCCCCTTCGAACCAGGAACCACTGCTTCCACTTCCGTTGACGAGGATCGATAGTACCACTACTACCCACTGCGCCCATGTATGATGAGAACATGACTACCTTGGATACGACCAAAAATATTGCATACATGCATATTTGTCAGGTGATTTCTAATGCAAACTATTCAATAATCTATTTATGTTATCCAGAACAAAAATACTTCACACACTTTTGTGTTTTGTCTAATTGCAGGTGTATGGGACATTTGTACAATCCACATATGAAGATAAGGGAAAAGGAGAAGTTTATGTTGTGTTCAAAAAGTCCTCTCACGTCACTTTTGGGCCAAGAGAAGATAGAGTCCAAGTCTTTCACGTTCTGAATTCAGATTCGGACTGCACAAACATACCTGACTCAAAACGCCAACAACTTTTTCATACGGACTCCGAATTGGGTGATTCTTTTTTTGTTGGAAACTAGATTTCGTGTTCTTTCCAACCCAAGTGGATTCACCTTCAAATTCGTCGGGAGTGTTGAGTTACGGACGAAACAATCTGACGTTGCAGCAGAATCCGAGTCAAACTACAAGCCCAAAGGTGTTGCATCACCTCCACTTGGGCCCATGAGCCATGTACGACTTAGGGTTAGTTTTAGGCTGCCTTGGGACGTCCTCCCACCTCCTTGGCCGCCACCCCTTGCTCCTATATAAGTAGATCCATCTAGTAGCTTTTTCCTTGGGATTTGTTTAGTTAAAAGTTAGCCATTGCAACTTCGTGTACTTCGTTTGTGTCCAACGACCAGACCAAGACCGCTTACGGATCCCCACCATTATCAATACCTCATATATATTTGCAATATTCAGATTGCTTTATCATATTCTTGCTCGTTCTTCGATTGCTTGCAGGAATAGACCTTCGTGGTCAGGCTGACCGTGCTTCCGACATCGTCAGTAGCCTCAGGAGATTGGTTTAGCGATTGCTAAGGCGCAACGTCGTGCACGTTTGTAGTCGGATCGTCAAAGTCGTCTCCACCAAATCGATAGTTATCATCTCATCGAAAGATCGGGACACCCTCGCCTCTATCAAGTGGTATCAGTTTTCAGGTTGCTCGGTGAGAATTTCCAGTTTTCCTAGATTAGATTTATTTTCTTACCTATTGTCCAAGAAAAATCCACCAAAAAGAGTTAGATCTATTCATCCTTTGTCCAAGCCAGTCTGAGCCTTTGCAATTTTCTTTTCATTGCTTGCATAGTTGAATTATCGGTTGCATCGTCGTGTCGAGTTGCTGGTCTTAGTGTCTAGGTCGTTTAGAGTTTCGAGTTCTGTTCACATTAGTCACGTCGCCGCTGCATCGTTATCCCTTCCGCTGTCCACCACCCATCCATCAATTTCCTCCACGTGCTACCCACCGTTCATTGTCATAATCATAGTTGAGATCGTTCCCATCTTTGCTTGATCCAATCTACATCTTATCTAGTTTGTTTTGGAAAGAGGGAGAGAGAAAAAAAAAGATAGAGAAAAAAAACGAGAGAAAAAAAAGTAAAAAAAAAGTCAGAGAAGAAAAAAGAAAGGAAAAGAAAAAGAAAGTGTGAGAAAAAAAAGAGAGGAGAAAAAAAACAAAATTCGGATCTATCTAGACTCAATCTCGTAGTTGAATTCGGATTGGAATCTGTTTTGTGCACTGTTCAGTAAAACAGGCATAACTTCCTCATATGAAGTCTGTTTTGGCTCCGCGAGTACTCAAATGAAAGCTAGCGACGAGCCGCATCTAAATAGTTGCAAAAGCTAGTTCAGTATTTGGCACCTCAACATCAGCTTCTAAATAGGTCTACTGCTATTGTGATCTTCACTTATATCTTGCTGTCCAGAGCTACTTCATATCCTTTATTGATGCTAGTTGTGCTACGACGTGACCTCATTAGTGTTCTAGGCTCGCGTCTCTAGTTTGGTCTAGCCTAGGACCAGCACAGTACCGTCGTTGAGCGTTTATTCAACATTGCATCTCTGAATTGATTATTGCTAATCTTTTGCTATCATATATAGCCAACCCAGCTCCACATATTTCTACACCGTGTATACGTACGTTCCCCTGGCAATCGTTTTACACAATCTTCGGAGTTATTTGACACCGCTGGTTGCCTGTCACCACCTGCCGCATGGTAAGAACTTGTAAGATATTGATATTTGCTTTACTGTGAGCACTTTACAACCACATCCTAGTAGTTCATAGGAACATTATTCTCGAATTTTGGTTCTTGTTTCTACTAATCATGACAGGTTCCAGAGATAGAAGTTCTTGGATGACGGACACATCTTCACCATCACGAGAGTTGGGACAACACACACAAGCATATGGTCAGGTTATCTCTTTACCATCATTTGAGGGTAGATTTAATCCTGCTATCTATCTAGCTTGGGAGCTTGAAGTAGAACATGTTTTTAGTCACCATGATTTTTCTGAACTTGAGAGAGTACGAGCTACCATTAGAGCATTTACTGGTTTTGCTTCTGTTTGGTGGAGTGTACATTGTAAGAAAAACATTGATAACCAACCCACAACTTGGAAAGTTTTGAAAGCTGTAATGAGACAACATTTTTTTCCTCCTTACTATCGTCGTGAATTGCGTCGCAAATTGGAGCAATTAAAACAAGGCAGTAACACTGTTCATGCTTACTACCAAGAGTTCAAATCTTATATGCATCATTGTGACATAGAAGAATCTGAGGATGATACAATGAATAGATTTTTTGGTGGTTTGAACCATGATATTCAGGCAAGATTTCAGTATATTCCTCGTTGCATTACTTGTATGTATGTCCGTGCTTGTACCTTTGAGAGACAAATACAGGAGGATGCATTGGGTGACTACAACAACTACTATTCCAGTTCATGCTCACCACCGCCGGTTGGTTACTCCACTATTGCATCTACTAGAGCAGCCCCACCTCGGATTGTGAGCGCGATATCATCTCAAGAGTATGGTACATTGTCAACGTCCGTACCTACATCAGCTACATCTCTGCGAGGTAACAGTAAAGGTCTTGATGATATAACTTCACATGAGAATGAAGCATGCCTAGTTAACTTGAATGCGTCATGTACTGAGTTACCTGTTGATTTGAGCACACCACCTATTTTAGAGAATCTTGTTACTGTCATGAATGCGTCATGTGATCAAACAACTGAAATATCAACAATTTTGAGTGCACCCATTGAATTAACTGTTGATGCAAAAGAACCAATGTTTAATCATTTTGATATGACCTCTAATCTTGATGATGATTCTGTGTCCAATGACTTATTGCATGTTTGCTTATTTAAGCATGTTGTAGCATGTAAATTTGATGCAAGTAAGGTTTATTCATCGTAGTTAGGATGGTTTAATGATGAACATTGCGAATCTTTTAAAATGAACTAGAGCTTCACTTATATGTGCAAACTGAGTTCTAATATTTTCATGCCTTCTACTTCTTGTGATAATTTTTTGGCTTTAGTTTTTATGAACTATGAAAGTTACTCATGTATACATCTGTCATACGTGCAAAAATCAAAGAAAGTTAAACTGGATGACATATACATATACATGTACACCTTGTCTCTTTTGTTAGCCACATTTCAGATTAAGCAACGCCGAGGACGGCTTTGTTTTCAAAAAGGGGAGGATGATGAGGACATGACTACCTTGGATACGACCAAAAATATTGCATACATGCATATTTGTCAGGTGATTTCTAATGCAAACTATTCAATAATCTATTTATGTTATCTAGAACAAAAATACTTCACACACTTTTGTGTTTTGTCTAATTGCAGGTGTATGGGACATTTGTACAATCCACATATGAAGATAAGGGAAAAGGAGAAGTTTAGGTTGTGTTCAAAAAGTCCTCTCACGTCACTTTTGGGGCAAGAGAAGATAGAGTCCAAGTCTCTCACGTTCTGGATTCAGATTCGGACTGCACAGACATACCTGACTTAAAACGCCAACAACGTTTTCATACGGACTCCGAATTGGGTGATTCTTTTTTTGTTGGAAACTAGATTTCGTGCTCTTTCCAGACCAATTGGATTCACCTTCAAATTTGTCCGTAGCGTTGAGTTACGGATGAAACAATCTGACGTTGCAGCAGAATCCGAGTCAAACTACAAGCCCAAAGGTGTTGGATCATCTCCACTTGGGCCCATGAGCCTTGTACGACCTAGGGTTAGTTTTAGGCTGCCTTGGGACGTCCTCCCACCTCCTTGGCCGCCACCCCTTGCTCCTATATAAGTAGATCCATCTAGTAGCTTTTTCCTTGGGATTTGTTTAGTTAAAAGTTAGCCATTGCAACTTCGTGTACTTCGTTTGTGTCCAACGACCAGACCAAGACCGCTTCCGGATCCCCACCATTATCAATACTTCATATTTATTTGCAATATTCAGATTGCTTTATCATATTCTTGCTCGTTCTTTGATTGCTTGCAGGAATAGACCTTCGTGGTCAGGCTGATCGTGCTTCCAGCATCGTTAGTAACCTTAGGAGATTGGTTTAGCGATTGCTAAGGCGCAACATCGTGCACGTTTGTAGTCGGATCATCAAAGTCGTCTCCACCAAATCGATAGTTATCATCTCATCGAAAGATCGGGACCCTCGCCTCTATCAAGGAGGAAGCCAATACTTCTGCTGCTTAGCCACTTGAGTTGAGAAAGAAGCAGTAGCATCTCTGACTCGCTTCTTGGAAGCATCGCACTTCAGTTGAGCAGTCTCTTGCTTCATTGCCATGTTGTAAAACTCATTGTACCTCTTGGGCTCAAAGAGAACGAGAGCTAGCTGGATTTCTTCTCTGAGACCACCCCTGAACTGGTATATCATGCTCTTCTCGTCAGGGACGTCTTGCTTAGCAAAACGGGCGAGCTTCTGAAACATCTTGTTGTACTCGTAAACAGACATAGAGCCTTGCTTCAGGTTGTGGAATTCCTCACGCTTGCTTTCAAACACGCTCTGAGGAATATGATGAGCTTTGAAGTCTTGACAGGATTCATCCCAGGTAATCACGCGGCCTCCTCTGGAATCTTTGTACTGCTGAAACCATTCTGCAGCTTGGTCTTTGAGTTGGAAGGAAGCGAACTTGACAAAGTCCTCAGGTCTGACGTTACTGCACTCGAAATGCTTGCATTTGTCTTCGAGCCAATCATCAACGTCTGTTGCCTCAACACAATTGCTGAAGGTCTTTGGCTGGTTAGCAAGGAACTAGTTGAGTGTAGCAAAGTGATTCTGATTGTTGACATGACCCCGGTTCCCTTGGTTGCGCTCTTGAAGAAGTTGCATGACCAGCTGCGTGTTTGCATTGGTAGCGGCCATCACAGCTTGCCATGCCTCCGGAGGTGGAGGTGGTGGTGGCGGATCAGGATTCGAAGTCGTGCGCGTTGGAGGAGCCATCCTAAAGAGGTTGACATCCATTAACACATTGATAGACAAATATTGAAGCTGAATCAAACGGGTTGAAATTGCAACATAAAGTCTTCACATCGAACAAAATGAACAAATGCATTCCAATTGAAATGGTCACATATCCATAAATGGAGAAGCCACTTAGAATTAAGGTAGAAGAAAAACAACAAGGTGCGGAACAAGAACGAATACTCGGCAAGGATCACTCAATCTCAAACCAAATATCCATGGAAAAAGAACTAGAGCTACAAGAATTCCCACCTATGAAACTCCCGAACCTTTCCGGTTATGCAATCAGGTGTTGGGGATACAGGGGAAGCATAATATCTCACCCAAATCTAGCAAATCCTACATCCAGCTATATCCATCCTTCAACACATCACCGAGAAAAACTTCGGAAATCGTTTACCTCAACCTTCGAAAAGCATTCGTTATACGAGTTATGGCAATAGTCCCGAACTCCCGCCCCAGTACTGGGTGGCGTCGAAGTTATCTCACCAACAACTGCATAAAAGAGATTTTCGATGTCGGCGAAACTCAGGTATTCCAGAATCTCAACGATAAAATTGTGACGATAACACCTCGGAGCTCAACTCCCCGGGACACTGCCACAACCCCTAAATGACAGGAGGCACCAAGAACAATGTTCTCGTCACAAATCGATCGGAACGATTCCAAGATACCCGCGTGATCCTAAATTTTTTTTAGTGAAATTGGAGAAGAGAAGAGTCAAAACTCTACGTCAGGATGCCTTACCAGAGAGATGAAGGGACTGGGTAGTAAAAAGAATTCCTAACTCTCTGATATATATATAATCCTAAATGACTCAAAACATTTTTCTAGACTCAACAACGCCAACGATTCGATCAAGCAGGGGGGCTCCTAAGGTTGGGGAAGGCTCTGATTACCAATTTGTAACACCCTCGATGCGGCTATATCTCCTACGTGTCGAAGCACGACTTAGAGGCATAACCGCATTGAAAGCAATGTCACAAGTAAGGTAATCTTCACAACAACCCATGTAAATATATAAAAGGGGAAAGGATACATAGTTGGCTTACACTCGCCACATCACACAAATACATGAATCACATTACAATCATCCAATACACTCATGGTCCGACTACGGTACCAAAATAAAGATCAACCCCAACATGCGACACGGTCCCCTATCGCCCCAACTGGGCACCACTACTGATCATCTGGGAAAGACACATAATAGCGACAAGAGTCTTCATCGAACTCCCACTTGAGCTCAAGCGCATCGTCTGGAATGGTATCATCGGTCCCTGCATCAGGTTTTGGAAGTAATCTGTGAGTCATGGGGACTCAGCAATCTCGCACCCTCGCGATCAACACTATTTGAGCTTATAGGTAAAGGAAAGGTAATATGTGGAGCTGCAGCAAGCGACTAGCATATATGGTGGCTAACCTGTTCGCAAAAGAGAGCGAGAAGAGAGGGCAAAGCAGGAACGAAGAACTATGGTCAAGAAGTGATCCTAGAACAACCTACGTCAAACATTACTCCAACACCGTGTTCACTTCCCGGACTCCGCCAAGAAGAGACTATCACGGTTACACACGCGGTTTATTCATTTTAATTAAGTTAAGTTTCATGTTATCTACAACCGGACATTAACAAATTCCAATCTTCCCATAACCGCGGGCACGGCTTTCGAAAGTTCAAATCCCTGCAGGGTTGTCCCAACTTAGCCCATCACAAGCTCTCACGGTCAACGAAGGATATTCCTTCTAGCGGAAAGACCCGATGAGGCTCGGAATCCCGGTTACAAGACATCCTCGACAATGGTAAAACTAAACCAGCAACACCGCCCGAATGTGCCGACAAATCCCGATAGGAGCTGCACATATCTCGTTCTCAGGGCACACCGGATTGTCCAAGGTTCCGGTAGGCCAGCCCAGAGTTGCCCCTGGTGGCCACCGGCAGCTGACAGGTTGGACCAACACTCAGAGGAGCACTGACCCCGGGGTTTAAATAAAGATGACCCTTGGGTCTGCGGAACCCAAGGGAAAAAGAGGCTAGGTGGCGAATGGTAAAACCAAAGTTGGGCATTGCTGGAAGAGTTTTATTCAACCGCGTAAGGAACACAAAATCCGGGAACATAACACCGATATGACGGAAACTAGGGCGGCAAGAGTGGAACAAAACACTAGGAAAAAGGCCGAGCCTTCCACCCTTTACCAATTATATAGGTGCATTAAGATAACAAGATAACATAGTGATATCCCAACAATAAAACATGTTCCAACAAGGAACGTTCTCCAATCTTCACCTGCAACTAGCAACTCTATAAGAGGGGCTGAGCAAAGCGGTAACATAGCAAATCGACGGTTTGCTAGGACATGGTGGGTTAGAGGTTTGACATGGCAATTTGGGAGGCATGATAAGCAAGTGGTAGACATCGTAGCATAGGCATAGCAAAAGAGCGAGCATCTAGCGAGCAAAGATAGAAGTGATTTCGAGGGTATGATCATCTTGCCTGCAAAGTTGTCAGAGTTGACTTGATCCTCGTAAGCAAACTCAATGGGCTCCTCGTTCGCGAACTCGTCTCCCGGCTCTACCCAAACAAGTCAAACAAGCAAAAGGAACACAATCAACCACGTGCAATGCTCAAACAACATGTTGCAAACATGGTATGCTATGCGGGATGCGATATGTGAAGCATATGCAAGATTTGACAAGGAATGATTGAACTTGGCCTCAACATGGAAATCCAAGAGTGCCACTGGAAAGTTTAGGTGATTTCAGTTGAACTCGATATAAAGATCACCGGAATCGGATGCACGGTTTGGAAATGGCAAGCAAAACAAATATGGCACCGGTCTGTGATAATCAGCAAGTAGCCATCTAAATGCATCAAGATAAGTATGATACAGCACTCAAACATGACAAAAAAATACATGGCAGAGATCCACTCATGATTCTTGACAAAAGATGAACACTGAGCTACAGCTAAATCATCCATTAACAGGTTCAAACAAGCATGGCAAAAGTGCAAAAGACAACAGGTTTCAGACTTAATGAAATTAACACAAGTCTGGAATTTATCATCAGGAAGCACACTTTAGAGCATGAAAAGTACAAGCTACAGGAACATCACATGGCAAAGAAAGGCATGGCATGAAGATACTCAAAGCACTTAACAAAAGTCCCTTAGTGACATTGAGCTAAAAGGGATCATAAAATACAATTGCAAGCATGTGAACATGGCAAAAACATAAACAGATCTCAGACTTAGTGAAAAACCGGAGCATGCAAATCAGTTAACGAGTAGGCATGTTTACGAGCTCGATGCACTCACTATAGAGCATGGCATGACAAACTAAGCATACACCCATCAATAATACATGGCATAGAAGCTAGAAATGGCAAGAACAACATCATACCATGCACGGATCAATAGCAACATCCTCGGCAAAATCGCTAACAAGTCAACAATCTGCCATGATTCACGATATAGCAAAAGTAGAGCTCGATTGACTCAAGCTAGGGTGGTCCATAAATACAAACAAAGACATGGATGGATAGAGCACCACAATGTTAACAAAGCATCCTTACTGATCATCCTCAAAAGAGGCACGGATCACTAGGAAACAACATGAACATATGGCATAACGACAAAATAAGGACAAGGACTTAGTGAAATTCTAAGTCCCTGAAATCAACATTACCAATTACGCTACTTTGCAAGCTTGTGCTAGTCACCACAAATGTCACAAAAATACATGGTAAGCACCTATGTAGAGATGGCATGGCATATAACAAAACACATGTAGAGCATAGGAGCATATCGTGCACACATTAATCATGGCAAAAATGACAAATATCTATTTGATGAAACAGATATGCCAGGTTTTACTGTAGCAGCCGGGTGCACGCGAACCGAGGCGAAGAAGCTCGCCGAAAAAGTCGCCAGAGAGGAAGGGGACGACCGGAACCGGCGATGTGGGCGGCGAGGCACGGCTCCAGCGCGGGGCAGCCGGCGCGTGGCGATGAGGGCGCGGGGTCGCCGGAATAGCGACGGCGGGGGGTGGCGGAGGCGGCCGGCGAGTGAGGCGGCGGGGTCGGCGCCGGCGTGGAGGCGGGGAGGCGGCGCGGTCGTCGGGCGGAGGTGCGAGCAGCGCGCGGGGGAGCCGGGCCGGGAGGGCTCTCCCCAGGCCGAACGGGCCGGCGGCGGCGGTGGATCTGGCGGGGACATGTGGCAACGCCTGATTGACGCGGGCGGCGGCGGCGACTTCGTCCGGCGGTGGCCAGACGTGTCCGATGGCGGCGGGGCGATTTTTTTAGGGTTAGGAGGAGAAAGAGACCCGGGATTTTCGGGAGAGGATCTATATATAGGAGAATGAGGAGCGGTTTGCGGCCACGTGGTCGTGATCGAACGCTCTAGACGATGGGAGAGGTTTTGGTGGGTGTTGGGCCAAATTGGAAGGGTGTTGGGCTGCAACACTCATGAGGCCTTCTCGGTCCCTCGGTTAACCGTTGGAGTATCAAACGAAGTCCAAATGGCACGAAACTTGGCAGGCGGTCTACCGGTAGTAAACCAAGGCCGCTTGGCAAGTTGTCTAATCCGGAAATGTTTAACCCCCACACATGAAAAGAGGTAGAAAGGGGCACCGGAGGAGATAGGAGCGCCGGAATGCAAAACGAACAACGGGGAAAATGCTCGGATGCATGAGACGAACACGTATACAATGCAATGCACATGATGACATGATATGAGATGCATGACAAAGGCAACAACACATGGAGGCAAAAACCCGAACCCGAGGAAAATAAAATAACTTAGGCCGGAAACGGCAAGAGTTGGGATACATATACGGTAAATTACATCCGGGGTGTTACATGCAGCTCCGTCCATCTATGATGACGCGAACATAATGTTCCTTCACAACTCCCTTTGTATGGAATAAATTATGCCTCTGATTTTGCTCAGCTTGTGTGACCTGCACAGTCAAAACACGTTGAGCAACTAAACTTTCATTCCTGTCAACATCTTCAGCAGCCATGTATTGCGTCTAATGATCAGAATAATCTCCACCGTGTTCTTCACTTGTAATAAGAGCCAAAGTCTCCTCATCATAGTCACTAGTGGACTCATACCCACCATCCTCAGTAGCAAACATAAGATGTAAAGATTTGCATCCTCTCACAAAATGACCTCTACCCTTACAATGAAGACAAATAATATCATGTGTGTGCCCTGTTGATGCCATGGATGAAGAAGAGCACTGTGCAGGCCCGGTAGGTGTGCTCTTAGCATATAGTGGTGGTAGTGCATGCTTTCTTGTATCACAGCTGGATGTGGTAGCTGACGGAGGTTCCGGTGTAGCAGAACATATGAAGTAGAAGATGCACGCGATGTCCATGATGAAGGTCGACCTGCAGAAAAGTTAGTTCGCGCCAATGCATGTCGATCCTGCACTTCACGTTCAGCTTTGCAAGCAAGATGGAATAAATGAGCGATATAGTTATACTCCATACACTCTAAAATGGTCTGAATCTATCTATTTAATCCACCCATAGAACATGCAAGCATAGCTTCATTATCCTCAACAATACCACATCTAATCATGCCAGTTTGTAATTCATGATAATACTCCTATACAAAGTCTTTTCCTTGTCTCAAACTTTGTAGTTTTTGAAGTAATTCACGTTGGTAATATGGTGGAACCCAACGAGTATACATAGCAGTTTTCAACGCAGCCCAAGTAGTAGGGATATTATCATGATATAATCTACAATGTTCATACCACCAAACAGAAGCAAAACTAGTGAATTCACAAAGAGCAGCAGCAATGACCTATCCTCAGGATATTGTAAGCATGTGAAATGTTGTTCAGTTTCTAACTCCCATGTAAGATATACATAAGGAATGTATCTACCCTCAAATGGTTAAATATTCAATTTTAATTTAGGAATATGGTCATAATCTCGTACCTGAGGTGGTGCTGCAGCCCTACCATTGCGATTATAAACATGAGGTCAACCTGGTGCTGCTGGTGCTGGTGATTACACGTAGTTCTGATTTTTCTCAACCTCATCCTCGTAATAGTCCTCCACCTCTGTAGCAGCAGCAGGAGGTACAAAAGCATCAAGAGCAGTAGCAGCGACACTAGAAGTTTGTCCTGGCTCAAGAGGAACACGTTGTGCTTGCCCTGCCGGATCACATCATGGAGGTGGTTGTTGATGTTGTTGCAATGGTGTAGTAGATGCGGGTGGTGCCTGGGGTAGACATGCAAGTACTTCACCGAACTTGGCGACCAACTTGGTGTCAATTGTCTTCTCAATGTCACCAATCCTCTCTAGTGCCTTTCCAAAGATGGCCATCACGTCTTCTACCTAGTGACCCAACATTAGCTAAAATTTATCATGAAGCTCCTTCTTCCGCATGTTCTCCCACTCAATCTCGTCAGCTTGTGGTCCTGCCATGGTTAGCAGCCATAGAAAACACACAAGAATGTGATCCTACAGACTACTAGAAAATGGAGATGGTGCGGTGTCACAAAACCGTAAAGCAAATCTCAAATTCTTATGAGTTCTTACCCACAACAGGTGGTGATCCGCAACCGTTGTAGTCAAAACTCTCAAAGCTTGGACAAAGAGATTGCTAGGTGGTGTCAAATGCACGATGTAGATGTATGTGGAGCTGGGAAGGCTTATGATATGGTAGCCAAAATGTCAGCAATAATCAATTCAAAGATGCAAAGTTGAATAAACACTTAACGACGGTACTGTGCTGGTCCTAAGCTAGACCGTGCTAGAGACGCGAGCCTAGAAAACTAACAAATCATGGCGCTGCACGGAAACAAGGGAAAAGCATAGTCTGAATTTTTTTTGCGCTCCTTTTTTATTATTTGCTGAAAATTACTATAACGGCGAGTGTCTCAAAACTCTTCCCAAGTCAAAATAACAAGATAGACATGAAATTTTTGACTATTTGTTTTGGAAATCAGGGCAGCGACAACCAAAAAGTGCGATAAAAAATAAGTATGATGGCACATGTCTCAAAAGACTTAGAAAGCCTAAAAACAGGATAGGTAAAAAATACTTTCAGTCACCAAAATTTTGGCCTAGAAACTTCCCAGGGGTCTCTAGTCTTTTTTTTGAAACCTACTCAGGCAAGGAAACACGAATCGGAAAAAATATGGATCTCGAAAACAAACCTAATATGAAAAGAACTCGGATTGGTGGTGGATATATGGTGATAGGATATGGCAGCAGTGGTGGTACATGGCAGCGGTGGTTGCATATGGTAGCGGTGGTGGTATGTGGATACAGATCGGTGGTGGTATATGGATACATATCGGTGGTGGTATATGGGTATGGATCGGTGGTGGTATATGGATTCAGAGCAGTGGCGGAAAAGAGGTGGTGGTAGATGGCAGGGGCGATGATGATGGTGCGGCAGTGGCGTGACAACTTATCACCAAAACTCAAAACTCTAAATGACTAGATGCTAAGACCAGCAACTTGACACGATGATGCAACCACAAATTCAACAAAGCAAAATACTAAAAAGACTATGCAAAGGCTCAGTCTGGTTCGGATATGATGAACTAACCCTGATTTTTTGTGGCTTTTACATGGACTGTAGGTATGAAAAGACTTGATCCAAACTACGAAAAACTGTAAAATCTCACCAAGCAACCTGGAAATCTGATACCACTTGATAGAGGTGCAAGTGTCCTAATGATTCGATGAGATAGATATCGTTTTCTGTGGGAGTCGACTTTGACGATCTGACTACGAACATGTGAAGACGTCGTTCCTTAGCAATCGCTAAACCAGCTTCCAAGGGGTTATTGACCACAGCGGACCATGATCAACCTGACCACAAGGGTCTATTTCCTGCAATCAAACAAAGAACAAGCAAGAAACTAAGATTGCAATCTGGATATTGCCAATATAAGATGAAAACTTTATTGATCAAGGTGGGGTTCTGTGACGTCTTGGTCTGGTCGTTGAACACAAACGAGGTACGCGAAGTTGCAGCTAGGGTGAACTTTTAATCTAAAAAAAACCCAAAGTCTAAACGACGGCCTAAGGGCTATATAAATGGTGGAAGAGGGGAGGGGGAATTTCGCGGCCCTTGGAGGATGGGTCCGAAACCAACCCTAACTCTTGTTTCCCCACACATACGGACTCTAAAAACAACCAATACTCAAGTATTTCGAAATTACATGGGACTGGCCCAATAATAAGGTGACGCAGCACCTATAATAGCTTTTGGATGAAATTTATGAAATGACATCTTGTATATTTTGTCCGAGCCTTCATTCACCCATTATGGTGGCTTCAAAGTCCTGAAATCATCACCTGAAACTTCATTCTTGTTACCCTTGCGCATGCCATCTCTCCAAGCTTGATCTTGTTCCAATGTTCATCCTTCTTGTCCAAGCAAGGCCCTTCATTTATAAGCAAGACAAATATATCCAATTTAGGCAGCATAGTATTCTCATGAACATTAGAATCAGTACAAAGAAAAAAAGTACCTGGTAATTAAATTGGTGTGTGCGAGCTCTAGTAATTGGTCCCGTATATATAGCAGTAGGGGCTATGGGTGTAACAATGGTATTGATGTCCTCATCACTCCCACACATGCAATACTCAAACCAAAGCATATATCTCTTTGTCATAGGTGGGATAGTGATGTAGGGTAACCCTAAATGCCCGATCTTCCACGAAAGGAGCGGAATCTCGTGAAGAACACGAAGAACACAAAGGGGAAACACAAGAGGAACACTCAAACTAACAAGAACAAGTCACAAAAGTGCTAGATCCTCGGATACATAGAACAATACACGGTCCATGGTCAACTAGGGACGATACACGGTAACCAGTCTTCTCCGTGAGGAGGTCTTGATGTTCTTCCCTAAAGAGGGGTCTTGAATCCGCTTGGGGGATCTTCTCCGTAGGAGGCTCGAATCTCTGAGGAGAAGGTAAACAAGTGGATGAGCAAAGCTCTCACACAAACATGAGCTAATCCTTTGCTAACCCTAGCTAGAAGGAATAGGTGGAGTATTTATAGTCTTAGTGCAAAAGAGGGGGCGAAGGGGTACATGGGCTGCGGCCCAACACGAATCAGCACACAGGCGTCGGACGTCCGGGGGTCACCGGTCATCCGAAGGCTCGCGAGGGTCCGGACGTCCGGTGCCTCTCGGACGTCTGTAATTTCGGCTCGGGTGTGCTTCGGTTGGACGTCCGGTCGGGTTTGGACGTCCGGCGTTGTCGGTCCTCCGAGGGGCTCCGGAAATCCGTAGATTTGGCTTGGGTGCGGGGGCGTCGGTCGTCCGGAGAGGGCCAGATGTCCGGAGCCTGGAGGTCATCGAACGTCCGGTCCAGGCCGGTCATCCAGAGCCTGTAGCTTCCTCTTCATCATTTCTTCTTCTCCGTCTTCATGTCCATCTTCCTCTTCTTCTTCTCCTTGCTCCTTAGCTTCTCTGATGCGGAGCACCCTATAGACATCACCATGTCAAGAGTCCGTTTGGCAAGTGACACGTGCGACATCTACTTCACGTACATAAAGGTGAATCATCTCCTTTACACGTGCTCACTTGACCCCTTCGAGGATGGTATACTACTTGACACTTCTCCCCTATGCATGCATAGGTATTGTCGGAGCTTCACGGATGTTGAGGAGGAGTGCAAGCGCCAAGGAACAACTACACCATCTATGAGGGAAGCATGGAAGCGACGACAGAAAAAGACGGAGAACAGCTCCCAGGCCCCGGACATCCGGCCTCGCCAGCCCGGACATCCGGCCGTTCCCGAGCCCCCGGACATCCGGCTCCCAGCCTGGAAATCCGGCCCCTCCGAACCCGAGAGCAACAAGTGTCAAGACTCCAGCCCGGACATCCGGCTTCCCTAGCCCGGACATCCGGCATCGCCTGAAAGCCCGGACATCCGGCCCGACCAGCCCGGACATTCGGCCTCCCCTGTCTACGCACAGTGAAGGGCCGAGGCCCATGTATCCCTTCTCCCCCTAGACTATATATACTCCACCTCGTCCAAATTTCTAGGGTTAACGTTGTGATAGCTCATTTGAGAGATACAACTATGCTCATCCATATCGGATCTATTCCACGAGAGAGACCGCAGCCTCTACGGAGAAGATCCCTTTGGATTCAAGCCCCCTTTCTAAGGGAGGATCCCCCCGTGGATTCAAGACCTCCTCATGGAGAAGTCCGGTTACCTCTTGTATCGTCCGTTGTTGACTTTGGATCTTGTATCTCCCTTTGTGTTCATGGATCTAGCACATGTGTGATCATTCTTGTTAGTTTTAGTGTTCCTCTCATGTTTCCCCTCGTCTTTCCCCTCAGTTTCCCCCTCGTGTTCTTCATGTTCTTCGCGGGATTCGCTCCTTTCGTGAAAGATCGGCCGATTAGGGTTCCACCGTACATCATCTTGGTATCAGAGCCAGGTTGATCACGATTTCGGAGCCTCCCCTCGTAGTTTTCTAGCCTAATTTTTATGTGTTCTTCCCCAATTTCGAAAATCCCCATAAAAAATTGCCCAATTTTTTTGTGATTTGCTGGTTTGATGAAGTTTTGTTGGATTTGATCCATGGATTTGCTTGGTTTCAAGTGGATCTAGCATATCCCCACTTTTCCCCACTTTCCATCCACGAAATCTCTCCAATTTTGCCTTTGGAATCATCCACTTCCGCCTCCAATTCGAAAATTTCCGCCCCAAACAAGATCTGGATTCGTCGGGCCGGACATCCGGGCCTCAGGCCGGACATCCGGGCCATCAGGCCGGACATCCGGCTCCTGGAGCGCCAAATCTGCACGGTTCTGGACATCAGGTCCCGGATTTCCGGCCCCGAGCCCGGATGTCTGGCCCCTGGCATTTCAGCCTTTCCCATTTCACCGTTTTGTCCATAACTAATTCATCCGGAGTCCGTTTTTGACGTTCTTTAGCTCGTTGAAAAGCTCTTGACATCCCCCTTCCCACAAAAATACTAACATAACTATTTGACTCCATCAAGTTTTTGGAACTTTGGCATCTTTGCCTAGGGCTTCCACCACAACCTCCGCATAACCACCACCGACTTCCGCAACCTAACCAATTTTGTTCCCCATCGCATTAGTGGTTTCTTGAGGAGTGATTTGAGTCTCCTAAGGTGTCTAGGCTACTTAGGGACGGTTGCTTCTTCGTCAACCACCACCACCACTACCGCATAGGCTTAACCACAATACACTTCCGCCACGCAACTTAACCCAATTTTGTTTGTGTTGTGAGTTGTGTCTCCTAAGGTGTTTCGGCTACTTAGGGACCGTGCTTCCAACTCCGAAACCGTGTATAGTCCACCACCTTACCCTCCATTTCCGCATTGCGTACTCCACAACGCATCATTCCCATTCCGCAATTCCATTGAGCTTCCACAAAACCACCACTACATCCCGCTACCACCATTTTGACATTTGACGTTTGAGATTTTGAGTTCGCGGTTTTTCCGTTTCCTAAGGTGTTTCGGCTACATAGGGATGAGTCTCCATTATCTTGGTATCTCCATTAAGATCACCGCCACTCATCATCGCCAAGGACGGTAACCTCCATATCAACTTGGTATCGTGGTATCCCTCCATTGTATATTCCCTTGCCATTGCATTGATAACCACTAACCCATTTGCGTCACTTGCCTATCGAGACTAGCCTTTGAGTATTTCCGGCAACGTTACTTGTGCACATTAGTGGTCTACACCATACATTGCATACATACCATATCATATTGGTATCATATCATCCCTTGTGTCTCAAGTTCGTTCTCGCATATACACAATTGCTATCTTGGTTCGTGCATTGTGCAAAAGGGGCCATACACGTACAAAAAAAAGAATAAGATTTTAAGAAAAAGAGAAAGAGCAAAGAAGCTTGTAAGCAAGTGCCATAGCATCATACCACATTGCATATAAGATCATCTTGGATCATAACACCGGGAGCCATACATACATAGCATACTTGGGATAGAAAGTCGATACATTTTGCATATCATAGGTTGTGCACAAGTGTCGTATCCGCCTATAGAGCAATCGTGCTAGAGTCTCTCTTGAGTTGTGCAACACGAGCGTTTTCCGTGGATTCCACATTTTGTGCTCCTCCTTGGTTGCATGACCCCATTTATCTATCCGTGTGTGTGTTTCCGTGTGCCATTCATTGCTATTGGTCTACTTGTTTCACTTGCGAATTTGTGAATCTTTTTCAACATTATTGACTCTTGCTAACATTTTGCATCAAATTTTCGTGCATTATCCTCACCGAGCTCCACCATAAGCCTTATTTGTGTAGGTGTGAGAAACCGACAAGAATTGGTACCAATTGTGCTATTTCCTTGTTACATCATTCAGTGATCATTGATCCATCTTCAACATCGTTCAAGGTACATTTGGTATAGTTCTTCTCCTTTCTCCACTCATAATTGCTCCAGTCTTGTGATGGATAGGCAAGGCATTTCATCTTCGGTCTACAACAACAACGACGAGTTCGATGCCACGCAAAACTCCACCGACGCCAAGATGCAAGCTCAAATGGAGGAGATCAAAGCCCTCATCAAGTCCTACAAGAGATCTTCCTCATCTTCAAGAAGACGCTCAAGTAAATACGCTTCCGAGCTACCATCTCCGGCAAGGTCACATTGGCATCGACACCATCACCACCACGAACGTGAAGGTCAAGATCTCAACACCAACAACCGCTCAACGACTTCACCGTCTTCCTTGGCATCTTCGCCAAGCGACTTCAAGGCATCTTCGCCTATGGACATACGGCATCTTCGCCCACAAGCACTTCAAGAGAAGCTCCCCAAGCTCAAGTCCTCGACTTCCACAAGCTACTACCTCGACATCGACCATGCGATTCCTTTCTATGGGACTCAAGAACCCGAGGAGTATCTCGAATGGGAGCGTTTGATGGAAGACTAGCTCAAGCTACATCAAGTTCCTCCCGAAGATAAAGTGATGTGCGCCACAAGAAACTTCCACGACTATGCGTCCACATGGTGGCTTCAGACACCTTCGGAGACCTACGACATGAGTTGGCCCAAGACGAAGAGAGCTTTGCAGCGAGAGTTCGTGCCTCCAACCTACACGGAACAACTTCAACGCCAATTGGAGAACACCATCTAAGGATCCAAGTCCATCGACGAATACTTCAAGGAGATGAAGATTGTCTTGCGACGAGCCGGCATGGACGACCCCATTTCGATGAAGTTCTACTTCATGATGGGATTGAACAACAAAATCTCCAAGACTATCTTCCTCGAGAACTACAAGTCCCTCGACAACAACTACATTGGTGCTCTTAAGGCAGAACAACAACTCATGAAGGTCAAGGCTTCTCGACCCCAAGCACACTTCTCTAAGACCAAGCTCCAAGAAGACGAGCTTGAGGCTAGTACCACCATGATCTCCAAGCCTGACAAGCTCCAAGACGATGCTACCAACTTCGACTTCACCGCCATACCTCTTTGTGGCATTGACAATGCCGAGTCGACCATGACTCTTTTTCCATACGGTGCGGCGACGAGTACGACTATGGAGACCCTCAAGGACCAAGCTTTGGAGGCATGCGACATGGTGACGAGCACAGAGGATGCTTCCATCTTAGGAGGCAAGAGTGATGATGTGCCATCTTCAGCCTTCATCCATGGCGACGGTGATGAGATGGTTGAGCATGGGATTTTCCCTTCGACCATGGCGACGTATGATGACTTGAGTGACTTTTGCCACCATATTGAGAGTGAGAGTGACTTCACCACTAGCCACATATATGATGTGTTACCCCAATTCCCATGTGAGGAGAGCCACAACCCCCACCACTTGAGTGAGATGAGTGACTCCACCATATGTGTGATTGAGTGCACCTATTTTGTGGGAGTGAGTGAACCACCACATAGAGGGAGTGATATAGTTAATAGGTCATGTGAGTCCACTTTCAACACTAACGACTTGACCTCTACCTCTATTGTGTCTTCTAATTTGGTGCTAGGTCCCATCTATGATGATGCGCCGATTCTCGACGACTTCGTCCTACCCTTGGACAAGACGATGGCCATGGTGGAATGTGATGCACCCCCCACATGGTTCCATCAAGATGAAGATGACCACCATTTGGTCTTTCCCGCCTCACCTACACCACATGAGTGGAATGACAAAGGTAACATAGGTGAAGGTGATGCTCTAGTCCCACTAGTGGACATTCTTGACATTGATTGCTTGCATGATGTTGATCAACCTATTTTCCATGCTTCGTGCTAGTGTGACTTCCCTATGCGACGATTTACCCATTTATGATGAGTATGATGATTGCCATGTGGAGTCTATTAGTTGTGATGCCATGTTACATAGGATTTCTTGTGCTAATTCTCTCAGTCACATCATGTTTTCCAATCCGCTTGACTTGTCATATGCTATGCATGAGATCAATCATATGTCATATTTGCAATCTCATCTTAGTGACTATGCATATGCCATTAAAATAAACCCAATTTGCACATATGGCATAGATGACAAGCCCATGGTTATTGGCATTTGTTTTTCTTGTGATGATATTGATATGCTCCCTTTGCATCATTTATCTCATATGTAAGGATGGCAATGGGTCGGGTTTGGATCGGGTTGAACAATCTCAAATCCATATCCATGTCCATGAAGACAGTCTTTGCCTGCCCATGAAAAAATCCATGGGTGAAAAATTGTGTCCATGTCCAAATCCGATGGATATCCATACCCATTGGATATCCATTGGGTCCTCTCGATACATATAAATAAGACATAACACAATATTAACATAAACTCTTCCATTCTTCACCTCGTGGTAGGCTAGGCTTCACTTATGGTAAATCAACATCCACTAACAACCTATGATCATTTAGTATTTTTCTAACAGATGAGAATGATGAGTCATCTAAGAAGGAGGTAAAAATAAGGGAAGGGGTGTTGGAGTATGTTACAGAGGGGATTGAATGTCAACTAAAAAAGTTACGATGGGGATTGTGTAATTTCTTATGCATGTTTTAGATAAAAAAAAGTGTAAAATTGATGTGGGGCATACGACTGTGGGGCAGGGATAGCAGATTTTCCCCCATTAAGTCATACTATCGGGTCGGGTTTGGGTATATCCATGGGTACAAGATTATATCCATGCCCTATCCACGAACAATCGGGTCGGGTTTGGGCGCCGCCCATGAACACAAAAGCATATCCAAACCCTATCCATTCGGGTCGGATATCCATGGATATCCATGTCCATGGATAAAATTGCCATCCTTACTCATATGCCATGCCATGACCACCTAGCTTCGGATATGCATTGTTTTGGATGTTGTCCATTTTCTCCGTATGATGTTACAAATATTGCACATGAGGAGACCCCCATAGTTTCCTCATACATTTTAGGAGATTTTGATCACTCCCATCCATTGCATGATCCTTATACTTGTATGCTCAATTTGCAACCCCCTCATGTTATACACAATAACTATTCTTTCATGATGGATGACATGTTCTTATACCATGCATCTAATTTCTTTGAGCGATGCTTATCTTGTGCTAACTCTCACGTGCACATACACATCATGATGGATGATGTGTACATTTACCACGCGCACAATTTCTTTGGTTTGTGTCTCTTTTGTGTAGGTACTCATGAATACTTGTCAACCTCGCAATCCCACGAGTTGACAAAACGAGGTCTAGACAGCAATGATGACTTGGGATCCCATGGAGTGTCTTTCCCACCGCTCTCTTCACGCAAAGACTTCGCGCATTTCTTCTACATGGCCCTCACTTGGCTATGGGTTGTTGTCCATTATATATCCTTTACCCATCTTGCCATGTTCACTTTGCATGATATGCTCATTCCTATGCCTTTGCCATGCATTTGTGACCCATGCTTTGCATCACACATGATGATTGATTCTCATACTTGTATGTGTATTTGCAAGTTTGGTGGAGATATCACTTGTTATTGCCATGTTTGCTTTGTGCCCCATGCCTATGATTATACTATGATCTTGCTTCGTGTTCGTGCTTGCGATGTTTCATGTTCATTGCCTATGCCTATTATTTACACACATGACATCATTGCCATGATTTCCTCTAGTGTGTTGCATCTTCGCTCCACTAGTTTGCACGGCATGATTGTTATTGCTTCTTGTCATGTATCTCCATATGTTGCCTCTCTCATGCTAGATGATTTTCCATGTATTGAGTGCAATTATGCCTTTAGGCCTCCTTTGGTTTGTAGGATTTTTGTAGGAATTCTATAGGATAGGATTTGCAAAGGAAAAATACCTTTGAAGCCCTTTGGTTTGTAGGAATGGATTCCTATTCCTATGTAGGATAGGAATCAATCCTTCATGTTTTGGAGGGAAAAAACATTAGCCTAGACTCAATGGAAAAAATCCTATCCTATGCACCAAATGGCATCTCTTTCTCTATAGGAATTGACATGCATGTCATCTCACTTCCTATGATTTTCCTATTCCTATAAAATTCCTATCCTATGAACCAAAGAAGGCCTTAGTCTTGATAATGAGTTTGCCCCCATAGCATTCTCACATATGATTGGATATTTTGACATTTTTTTTGTGAAGCATGCTTGTCTTCCTCCTTTGCACCATATACCTCGTGCCATGAATATTGCCATTGTTGCATCATACTATTCATGCACTTGTGCTTCTTATGGTTATGTGCAAAAGAAGAGAACCATCATGATGGATGATGTGTTTATCTACCATGCGCATACATTCTTTGCTTTCTTGTGTGCATGTGTAGGAATGACGGATCATACTACCTGTGTTGCTTGCACCATGAGACTTATTGTTCATCTTGGACCACTTGATTGCACACATGTTAGAGATCTTGCTTCGACTTTTCATTTTCACCGTTCCATGCATCATGATATATATGCCTTGTGTGTTGCATCCAATTCTTGGATTACTTGCTCCTCTCATATGTTTGGTTGCAACAATGTCATCACTTCACATATGCCATGTCCCATTGATCGCTACATGCTTGCCTTGGTTGCCTCACACATGATGAAAAATTGTTCTTTCCTTTGTGTTGAGTGCCACACTATATTCACTACACCCTATGCACATTATGCTTGGATTGTCTTGCACTTGACCCATGTGTTTAGACACTTCGTTTTATTTGGTGTTGTGAATGCTTCTTATGCCTACCATAGACCTTTCATTGAGCGCTTTGCCCATGCTTGCTATGACCATTAGGTAGATGCTTCTTCTCTTGTCACACACATTTGCATCCCTACCTCACATTTGCATACTTGTTTCCATGATATCCTTGCGTGTGCTCAATTTACATGCTTATATGCCATGTCACAATCCTTTGTGAAAAAATATGCTTTGCATGATGACGACACTTGTTTGGTGAATCACCTCTTGAATGCTTGGTTTTGCACTAACGCTAACCACATTTGTTTTTCCAAGTGTTTGTTCACTAGTAGAAAATAGGGCTTTGGTCACGGGGCAATATTCACATTAGTCTCGGTTCAGTCACGAACCAGGACTAACGTTAGCATTGGTCCCGGTTTGTGCGGCTAAGGCATTAGTCCCAGTTCACCTGAGCCCTTTAGTCCCGGTTTGAGACACGAACCGGGAATAAAGGGTGCGATGCCGTTTAGTCCCGGTTTGTGTCTCAAACCGGGACTACATGTCCCATTTTCAAACTATAACCCCCG